>NC_143204.1:8629166-8930833 GCF_051530095.1 Phoenix dactylifera | reverse complement strand
AATTTAAACATTATAACAAGGAAAAGAAGACAAGGGATTAAAAAATTATTATATGGCGGTCCATAAAAGATATTTTTTACATGCTACCATATGATGAATTCGCATTCAATGATTGGAAGGGTGCCATCATGGGCACCACATGCACATGTAAAGCAACCATGTAAATATGTACAATGCATGTATATATGCAAGGCAAAAGAGACAAGAAAAGATTGTTATAGAAGGAAGGAAAAAATGAAGGCATGAGAAAGATATATGACTAATTTAATACAGATTTTGGATGTATTTGGTAGCTTGTGGTTGGTAGACTAGGATGCATGAAATATAGACAATGAATAGTTAGAAAATTATTAAATAAAATAAAAATAAAGAAGAATCAAAGTATAACACAGAATAATAGAATAAAATAGAAAACTAAGGAACAATACAAAATTCTAGCATAAAAAAAATAAAAAAAAATGAGAGAAAATTCAATGGGACATTATCGTGCCATCTGAGTGTACAATCAAAATCATTAATTTATTTCTTAAAAAAGAATGTGAATTGCTAATATACTTCAATTTTTTGTTTAGTTACCCTGCTTTTTTCTCTAACAAAAGAGAATCAAAAGGGAGTAACATATGAATGAAAGAACAAGAGTGGATAAAACATTTAAGGATGGTGAAACAACAATTAAGGAAAGGAAAGGAAATAGATGTCCACCAAAATGGAAATAAAAATTCAAAGCCAAATCTATTAGAAAAGTGAGATGTTAAACATATTAAAAGAAGTATTTGATTGAAAAATTAATAAATAAGACATGGTTTGCAAGGATGCATTAGGAAGACACATCTCTGTGTGTAGTGTGAGAGAAAGAAAGAGAGGGAGAGAGATTCTCGATGGGAATCATTCAAAATCCCCTTTTAGAAAAGAAATCAATTAGATGCTCAATTGGTTAGGATATATATGAAGGAGATGTGAGACACGAAAAGGATCACAAGTACAAAACATTCAGAGTCCATTTTTTAAAGAAAAAGTCAAATCTGTCAGCAGAATTTCCTTTATTAGTCTGATAATATTCACGAGAGCATGAGGTGGGCAGTTAATTGAGTCCAGGCGAAAGAGACTATTCATAGAAAAAAAAAAAGATTATAGAAGATTTCTTATTCTTTCATATGAAGTATTCCATGAAATTGAGGCTACAGTATTTTAGAACAAGAATTGACTAATTGAATATATATAAAATATTTCTAATTTTCACAATCTTCTCTTCTAATATGGTATAGATCATAGATAGATGCATTGCATACACATAAATGTTTAACTGCAGGATACAAAAGAGCTCTCCACTCCTAAGCAATTGGTCCACTGGAGAAAATATAGAAACTAGAATACTAAATGACAGAAACTATATGATTATTGATATAACTTATCTTTTCCAATCTATGACCCTTCAATTTTAAAGTAAAAAACAGTGGATGTATCAGAAGAAGCACAATAATGGTATGTACCATAAAGACTTACTGGCAAAAATTTTGATGATTTCTTCATGACAGCTATCGTGCTACCGAGGCAACCCGAGCGCTGGGGTAGGCAAATAGAAATATCAGGTAAATAAAGAAAAATAAGAATGCGTCCTCTACATTTGAGAACACAAACTTATGCATGTTTCCAGCATGCAAGTTTACAACTGGTAAACATACCAAGATACATGATATAGCCAAATTAAGATTCTCATGCGACATGCATATTAAATTTGTTATGCACCTGAGCTAAAATCCATCCAACAAGCCAGTCAATGTCACTTCTGTGATTACAAATGACCAATGCATGCTCTTTACCTATAAAAGTTTTCCATGTCAGCTCAAATTTCAATCTGAATAAGTTCTAAGTTTAATGTGGTTAACAATATCACTCCACACCAAATCATATACATTTCTCAGGATCAAAGTTGAAAATTTCAGTCCTCACCCAGTGATTTGTATGTTTCAGAATCAGCGTATAAGTGTACCTGTAACCAGGAACAAAGCCATATTAATCTTCATACTCTGGGAGCAAAAGATGGTATCAGCAAAAATTCCTACATCTTTCAAAACATCTTCTAAGTTGATCAATCAACTAGACGCAATATGGAGGATGTAATTCCAGTGAAGGATACAAGTACCACAAATACTAATAACACAACTGCCCGTGTCAGACACAACATATCAACATAATCAAGGTTTGGCTGTAAATTGGTGGTCTGTAGTGGTAATTTACGAAGTCATAAAGAAAGCTTTACAAACTATGGAGTTTAAAAAGGAAACAATGAACAAGTTCTACAATAGCCAAGAAGGAATTAGTAAATTGTTACTTCTTTTAACTAAAAGATTTACCTTAACACCTGCCCACCAATCAACGAGCCAAACAAGCTGGAGCCACAACAATTCGGCCACTACTCTGTTGATCTTCCTATAGAGATTCTTCGAGAAAGGCCTTATCATAACGAAACAAGTAGCCTGCAGCAAAACCCAAAAAAAAAGTCATCATGCCTGGAAAATGCTGAGAAACCACAAATCAGATCTTTCCTAAGACTACAGAAGGGTGAATCAATTTCAGGCTATGAGACAAAAAGATAAAAATCAATATCATACTTTAGTACATTACTGCTTCCAGAACGAAAAAAGGGAAACAAAAAAGCGAATGAACCAGAAAACGGACAAATCTTAGCACGAATATTAGACATACCAAATGCTAATAAACACCCATCAAAGAAATCAGCTAACAATCAAAAACTAACAACAGGAACAGTTAATATCGAGAAAATCATCGCAAATTCAAAATATCCAACGATCAAAATAAAACCACCAAACTCCCCAAAACCTCTCGTAGCAAGCATCACGGACTATTAGAGCCCATATAACGAGATCAGACAATCAAAAATTCACGATCCAGAACAAAAGAGCCCTTCTTTTCCCTCTAAACTTGCTCCATCTCCGACCTGAATTAGGTTTACGACCAAACCCGAGAGAAGGAAGAGAAGGCCGAGAGGAACCACCACCAACGCCGCCACGATCGCCATGGCCGAGAGAAAGAGACGAAAACGAGAAGAAAGAGAGATTTTCTTCCGAGAAATTGGAGGGAAACGGATAAAAATTTGGCGGTTTTTTTTTTCCTATTTCGAGAAAGGGTTTTTTATCGAGCTTCCGGTCGAGATTCGAAAGCCAAAAAGTGTCATTTTTTGCATTCGAATGGGTCGCAGGAGATGTACGGGACCACGGAAAAGGAGGCGAGCCTTTTTTGGATGGAGTTTCCACCAGAACAGAGGCCGTGATTTCGACCGTCGTATCCGCGGGTTAGTCCTTCAATCGGGACTTGGGATCCTCTCACCTCCTACTCATGTGCCCGCTTTTGAGGGCTAGCCTAGTTTGCGGATCGTGTTACCGGTGGTGGGTGAGCGGCACGATGATTCAGGAAAAGGGGGCCAGGGGAGGAAGCTGGAGTTCCGGACGATGCAACCCTGATGGGCATTAATCTTCTTGTCCCCTGGCACCTGCAATGCCGGTTTGGTTGGTATGGACTACGGAGGATGGACGATTAATTGATGGATATTTTCATCCCAACTCAAAATTTCGGTCGGATGGAAGGAAAAAGCATCGATGGTGATGCTAAAAAAAATAATTTTTATTTAAAAAATATTTTGATTTTGATAAATTTTAATAAATATTTATTTTTATTATCTTAAATAATTAGAATGGACTTCTATTTGGAAATAATAATAATAATAATAGTACATATAAGGGCTTTTTTGGGTAATTCAGTAAACTTGGATTAAATTTCGTGCTAGGTCTGTGACTTGGATAGCCCATTTGGACATAATTCATATCAACGCTTAGTCCCAATGCTGTGGGAGATACAAAGATCTTTATGAATTTTTTTTTCTTCTGATGGACCAACGCGCACAAGCTAGAACTTAGGCTAAGACCTTTTTTTTTAGGTACATTAGAACTTAGGCTAAGAGTTGAACAAAACCCTAGAAGGCTATAGATTAGGTAGGCCAACAATTCCAATTTCCATAATATATTCCTATAGGAATATCTAAACAAGTCTTAAAGGGCCTTCATGACAAGTTTTTCATGTAGATTTTTCTTTTTTTGGGAAAGAATTAGGGCAAACTTTGTATAGGGTTGAAAGCGGGTCAGATGTGATCCAATCATATCCATTTCTACGATTAATTAGGGTTGGATTAAGTACAAAAATTTGCCAGATTTGAATATGGATTCGAGTATTGCTTGATTTGTCTAGATTCATATTCAAATATCCAAGGTGCCACTAAACCTTCTAAACCGGATCCCAAGCAATCAAACATGTACCCGATTCAAAGTCCTTTCCTCCGAACTCACCCCTCACTTCCTCTAGTTTTGTCCCTTCTTAAGCGGCTAGGGTTTTGACTTTGCTATCCAATCCCTCATTTCTGCTAGGCAACTAGCAACCGGCGACGGTCATGAGGCTCCTTGGAGGCATTATAGGTCTCATCCACGTTGGCAATGAACGGCCATAACTGGCTGTAACAACTCAGGACCTCACCCAAAATGGCTAGCCGGAATGTATTATTTGGGTTTCTTGATCCTGTATAAATACCCAAGATCTACCCAGCGAATAACCGATGTGGGACTAAACACACGCCCGCACGGGTCCTCACATACTCCCCCCGTTCAAGCCCTAATGTCCTCGTCAGGCTAAGGGTTCAAATCCATTCAAATCTAATCACAAACACCACGATCGGTCCGTGGTCAACCCTAATGGATCCGTGCTACAGTGTCCCCTAGTCCACATAAGTTATGGGCCGGGTTCGCTCTGATACCATTTGTAACAATCCAGGACCTCATCCAAAATGGCTAGCCGGAAGTTATTGTTTGGGTTCCTTATTCCTGTATAAATACCCAAGATCTACCCAGCGAATAACTGATGTGGGACTAAACACACGCCCGCACGGGTCCTCACACTGGCAATATGAGGCGGTCCGCAGCATTGACCGATCCCATCCACTTCAAGATTTAAGTAAGAAATCATAGATCATTGGTTTATTCTTCTAGGATTTGCCTCCACCACATTCTTGATCTTGACATTTGATTTGGGAAGCAAGATTATTTGCTTCAATCTAAGAAAAACCATAGGTTTGCATCTTCTTATTCAGGCTGATAGTCTTAACAACCAACAGTCTTGGCAGCTTGTAGTTGTGGCAACACCACATCCTATACTAGACTTGTGCGCATACCGCCCATGCAAACTAGCACCCATGCCTCAATTGTGCGACCGGTCGTTGCCTGGCCATCATTGCACGCTGCGTTGTCTCAAGTAACGATAAAGCTAGCTCCCCAATATAAGGAAAATAACCCGGAGGACTTGAAGTACGCAATATACACACAACCTTTCTCATAGAGCCCTCATCCTGCTGAAATTCTCTTCTTCCACACTGTTGTCTCTCAATTCTGACTCAAGCATTAGTAAGGCTGCAAATTGGTCGGCTTGACCCATGACCCGACCCGGTCCGACCCAAATGACCCGTTGGGTCAAAAATTGTAGCCGTGAATCCTATCCGATCTTCTATTGGGTTGGATTTGAGTCCAAAATTAGGATCCGAATAAGGAACTAGGTTGTCGGGGTCACTCATGACTCAGTCCGATCCAACCCATTTGCACCTCTAGGCATCGAAGGGTCTTCTGCCGAAAATTCTCTAGCAAGCGGGCTGGTCACACACGGAGGAGATCCATCCCCTGTACTTTGTTCAGCTTACTCAACTCATCTCAGCCGATCCTCAGGTCATCTGAGTTGCGCTCTGATCTTAGCCCAATTTTGGTGGCAATGGAACCTTTTTCTTTGTGCCAACAAGGCAAGTGTCATCACATCACTTTTCTCCTCATTCACTCGGAGATTATGACTCTGACTCAAGTTAGAGCTCAGGCCTACCAAACCAAAAATCCTCCTCAACATCATCTCAAAAGGAGAGCGATGTGTCCAATACAGGCCTACTCTGTTTTATATATGGTAGACCTAGCATATGCCCAAAAGAAGTGCCACTGACCCTTTCCTTCTATTCACGTGACATAGATGGAATGAGGGTGACCATAAAATTGACAAAGTGGCTAAAGTAACACCTTTTGTTGACCATATTAGTAGGGCCAACAGCAGGTGCTTTGCCTCTACTTTGCTTTGGGGCCATCTAAGCTATCTACATCACAAAAATATTCAAAAAAAAAATTGAATAATATCAACTCAAAATGCATGATCCTAAAAACTATGTTTGGGAATACAATTAGCACGGAATAGTCATATTTTATTCATAACAAATATCTCAAATATGCTAGTACAATCTCTCTATCCATTAATTGGGCAAATTCTAACCATTCCCACAATTTAAAAACTAATGCCCTACAATACTACTAACATGTTGGTATTCAAAAAAATAATTGGAGAAAGTATGCGGCAACGGTTGACAAACCTGTTGAAGAAATGCAGAGACGCCTTAGGAAAGAATGGAGAGAGCAATGTTGACCAAAGCTTCCGCTACAAACGAATAGGGCGAAGTCGGTTCGAAAGTCGACTCCGAGGCTAGACGGAAAATATCTGCTTGCTCTGAAAAATTGGGTCAGAAGGGTTCTCTTTTTCGATGAGGGGAACGGCTTAACAGGGAAAGAGAGGAAGATCGAATACCGGTGGGATACGGTTTGCAGTTGTAGGGTTTGAAACAGGGTAGTAAAAATCAAGCGGAATTGGGTGAGAAAAAAGAGGATTTTTTTGGTTCCAAGAGAGGATTACAAAAAGAACGAAGGCCAGAATCGGTGAAGAAAAATAAGGCTTTTTTTCAAATGAACAGAGTAAGCGAAATCCTAAAACTGGAAGAGCTGAGGGTCAAAGGTATTTTGGTTTCATAATGGCATTTCGAAATGTCACTAGACCGCTTGTTATTAAAAAAGTTAATGGGGACTAAACGTTACAGTCGGGTCTAAGTTTGAACCGCCAAGTAATTTCTCTTATAATCTAAGCAGAAAAACAAGTACAAATAAACTAAACACCAAATCTACAAGTAAATACAAGACCAAGTAATCTCGAAGAAAACCCAGAAAAGAATCAAGTAAAAGCTAATAGAACCTCAAAGGAAAGAAAAGATTCAAGATTATTAGTGATAAAGAGAGTGAAGAAAAAAAGTTACTCTCCTCGTCCCTTCTCCATCTCCGCTATTTGGTCTCTTTCTATTATCCTTCTTCTTCTTTTACGGTTCAGATAGATCTCTAACTTCCTTTTCCACCACCCTCCTGAAACTACAACACATGCAGCTGGCCGACGTCGACTGGAAAAACATCAAATCCAAGTATGTGAGAGACGAAGTTTACGAGCACATCAATGCTCCCAAATGGATCAACCTTGCCGCCCCCGATGCTTCGCCGGTCGATGACGAAGCTTGGTTCTTCCGCCCTGGTGCAACACAATTCTCTGGAATTCCTCATTCTTCCATTTGAAGAATTCAATCTTTCCTCACTTGTTACTATCCTTTCTTTTCCCAGATTGCAGGTATCCAAAGACTGCAGAAGATTTCCAGAGATAGACTCCTAGTCCCAAGGTTCTAGGCTTTCGTAATCTCCCTCTTTTTTGGCCATCTTTTCCAATTTCTTCCTTAGTTTTGTTTCCAAACTTTTCTAGAAAAATAGGTGAAACACGTGAGATCGAGCTCGGAGATCCTGCCACTAGAAGAAAGTAATGGCAATCAGAGGTGTAAGACCCCTTAAAGAGAGAGAGAGAGAGAGAGAGAGAGAAAAGATAAGATCTTGTTATGGAATTTGTTTTCCTCTTTTAAGCTTATAAAGTAATGGGCTGAAGCCAGCAGACCCAGCCAATTTTAGCACAAGGCCCCTTTTGAAAGAAGACAGAATCACGATGGCGATCCTCTTCGGCTTCTTCGGGCACGACGAGAGCGGAGGCACCGCAAGCTTTTCGCAGCCACCCCATTATTGTTTTGCGGCAATCTCGCAGCCGCTTGAGCGGCTGCTGATCACGCTCAGCTACCGCAGAAATCGCAGCAGTGAGCCGTTCAAATTTATGTTATAAAGCCTATCCTCCCCAGCAATCAACCCACCTCTAATCCACCTCTGAGCCTTCTCCTCGTTCACCTCCTTCTCCAGTGGCTGGCATGGCACCTCGGCCAAGCACCACCACTTGAGATCTCTTTCCTATTTTCCTCTATTCTGAGGCCCACTTCATTGCCGGAAGCGCCGCCGCCTCTTGACTGCTGGACCGAGCCACCCTTGGCCGAGATCCTCTCCTCCGTTGACGCACCGGTGAGTCACCTCTCTCTTTGTTCTTCCATTTCTAGTTAAATCGAAGCAACTCTTCCCCCTGTTCCGGACCCAAACTAAGATCTCTCTCGATCTTCCTCCCCACCGGCCGCCATAGTTGCCACTTGTTGCTGACGGCTGGCCGACGACCACCCAGGCTTGGCCACCCCGTCGGCTTCTCCTCCTTTCTTCCCTCTTCCTTCTCCTTGTTCTTGAGCATCGAGAAGAACAACAGTTAGGCCGAACTAGGCCGAGTTTGGGCCCAGTTCAAATTTGGGCCCAATTTAGTGATTTTGGGCCCTGTCGGGCTATGCCCATTGTGAGCTAAATTTAGGCCCAGTTCAATTATTTTGGGCTCTATTGGGTCGTGCCTATTATGGACCAAATTTGGGCTCTCTTGAGCTGCCCATTGTAAGCCAAATTTGAGCCCACTCAATCATTTTGGACTCTATTGGGTCATGCCCATTGTGGGCCAAATTCGAGCCCAATTCAATTATTTTGGGCTATATTGGGCCATCCCCATTGTGCGCCAAATTTGGGCCAAGTTCAGTCATTTTTAGCCATGTTGGGGCCATGCCCATTGGGGACCAAATTTGGGCTCAGTTTAGTTATTTTGGGCCCTATCAGGCCGTGTCCATTGTGGGCCGAATTTGGCCCCTGCTCATCTTATGGGGCCCTACTCATCGATATGGGCTAAGCTTGTTTAATGATATTAAACAGATGCACCTGATCCGTTTGCCTGAAGTGGAATTTAAAGCGAAAAGAGGTAAATAACATAATGCTTCAAAGTATGTTTTTTGATTTTTTTGTAAAATATTAACTATTTGATTAAATTAATTATAAAATATGTTTTATACTTAGTTAGGGCCGAACATGTTAATATTATGATTATTTTAAAATATGTTATGTGCTATGTTATTAAATATGAAAAATATGATTGGGCAATTTATAAAATTTATTTTATATGTATGGTATTTGTAGCATAACTATGATCTGGCCCCGCCAATGAAAATTTATCCTTAGCCCTATCAACTTGTAATTTGTGAGAAACTGGTTTCCACACCATACTACCGGTGATTAGAATAGTGGTATTTGGACACTTTACCATCAGTGGTTAATAATAGTGGTGTTTGACACTTTGTGTGATTCATGCCACTAGGTTACATGGCCATAACCCATTAATGTTGGGATCTTAGTATCAGTTTTTATGAAAATGCTTAATAATTTTCAAAAAAAATATTTATTTGCGATTTATTTTTTTGGTCATTATTTTACATTTTAATTAAATATTTGGCATGCTTTGACCTTATTGTGGGGCATTATATTGCTTACTGGCTAGTGTAACTTATTATTATATTTTCTCTATTATTAAGATCTAGAGATATGATTGCACGGAACTAGGGAGTGCGCTAGATTTCGAATTTTTTTTAGTTATTGACATTTTAATTAGATTAATTAATATTATTTGATTTATATTAGCACACGTTAGATTGAAATTTTTGTGAGAATTATTTGAATAAATTAATAATTAAATAAATTTTAAAATTTTGTTATTGCTTTAATATAATCTATTATTTTGCATGTCTCTATATTCTGCGGTACGTGCATGCCGCGTCTGTGGTGCTCCGGGCTAGGGCGTGACACCGTGGGCCTTTAAAGACCAAAGCAGCTGCTCCCAAGAAGTTCGGAGATCATCTTGAGAACCAGAATCCCAATCTTTCTACACCTCCTCCAGCTAGCCGGTCATTTGGTGCTCCCAGAAGGACCAAGACTGCTAAGGAGATGATCCAGTCAAGCGCAGAAAAGGTGGAGGAGGAGAGGGAAGAGTGGCAGCAGCAGAAGAAGTCTCAGCCGCGGCACAAGAACACTCTCTCGGCGAGGAATCTGTTCTCAGGGAAGGACATCTTGTGCCAGATCTCCGAATTCTGCCAAGAGCTCAAGAAGTTGACAGTCGGAAGTGAGAGACCTGCTGCCCAAGAGGGGAGGCTAAGGAGGAGGTGGTGAAGAACGTTTTAGAGGCAGCTCCAGAAGAGGTGGAGAAAAGGGAGCAAGGAAAGAGAGATCTGGATTCAAATTCCAAGTTAACACATAAAAATATCAATTCTGATGACAGGATTGATGCAATTCAAATGTGCTATTGGTAAAATGGCTTGCAGGAGAGATGGTGGGTCGGGGAAGAAGAGTGGCAAAATGGCAACGAAGGTTGAGGTAGAGGAGGAGAAATATAAGAAGGGCTTTTATGAGAATTCATCCATACTGAGGGAGGTGAGAGCTTGTCCTCCCACTCCTCAGCACATTCCTTCGCCCTCAAATCGTCGCCTCAGAAACCCCAAGGCCACCGCAACCACATGCTCTCCTCTTAATTAGCCTCCAAGATCTACAGCTCTAGTTAAGTCATGAAATGTACCTGCTAAGTTTATGTTAATATATGAGCATTTTACCAATAAAATAGTGTTTCTGCAATTAGAAAGTATGCTGAATTGAATTTGATAATTACGTGCTTATGTTGAACCGTGTAATATTTTCGATATTTCTACTAATTCTATATGCTACATGGTGAGTTACATCTTTATGGCTAATTATGCTCGACTTAGTCTAGTACATATACAAGCATATAAATTTTCTTAATGGCAAGAGAAATGTTACTGATTCATGTTTTTGGTGATGATGCAATTAGAACATGGGGATACTTCAGGATTTGGAGCGGAGTAGAGAGGAGAAAAGAGAACTGGCTTCAAACGATGAAGACTAGCAACAAGGCTTCTGTTGCTTCCGATAATGAAAGAAGTTCAATGGATATGTTTTGGTTCTTGAAGCCCTGCGCGGGCTGCACTTACCTGGTAAAGTAGGTTACAGCGTTAGAGATACCACCAAGTCACTGATCGTTGTTTCATAAGATCTTATTTGATTCATTTGTTCAAAGGATGGGGGAAATTGTATCCATCCGATGAGAACATAAGCATGTGCATGTGTAATTGTATGTATTTATGTTTTGTTTTATACAAAAATATTTTTTCAGTTATATCTACATCAGATGGTCTCACTGTTCACCATCATTCTGCTTGTGCTTCAGCATACTAAGAAAGCTTCATGTAAACACTCCCTGGTAAGGTAAGCTGACATGCATAGCTCTTGGCTCTTATCCTTGGGGAAGATGGAGCAAGAATAAGGGCCATATATTAGCTATGCATCCAATGATGAAATAAGCATGTGCAAGTGTCACTGGGTGTATTTGTGTTTTGTTTTATACAGAAATATTTGTTCAGTAATATCTATGTTGGATTGTCATATTGTTCAGTAAGAAAGTTTCAGATAAACACTCCATCGATATAAGCTGACATGCATAGCTTTTAGCTCTCATTCACAGGGAAAGAATAACCTACAATATTTGTTGACTATTATTGATAATGGGCTGCATATTTGAAAAATATATATATATAGGAGGTTTCATGTTACAACTTGATCATGAACATGAGCTAACACCAGCTTAATTACTATTATCACAGGAGCTACAATATTTATATGTAGTTCACCTTCAAATCCTGTGAATTTGCACTAGTTAGTACTAATGGCACAAGACTGGAGGGATGTCAAATACATAGACTTGCTGGTTTGCTACTATCATAAAAATCCGCCAGTAAAATAAAGGTACTCTCTCCTTTTGATGAACCTCAAGCTAATATACACGACATTGGTTTTCCTGTTTGTGTTCTTTTCTCAGTGGCAATCTAGTTGGCCTAGAAGCATGACATGACATTCTTATGATCTGCTTCATTTTGATCCCACCAAGAAAAGAGAGAGATATATCCTTGCATATGTTATGCAGTATCAAGAATTCCTTGCTCCTAATACAAGAAAATTAGCCTCTTCTATCAGCTTACTGTAAGTTACGTAACAGTTGGCATTGAGTAACTAAAACATTTGATTTACTCCAGGGAATTTCTATTTCAGCTAAGCACTAACAAGACAACCATAATTTATATCAGCTGATGAGAACCATGCAGTTGAAATCTTTAAGAAGGAAAATTTCAATATTCATCCAATAACACCATGCCTATGCTGCATCTAATGTAAAAACTTATTTGAAGATGTGGCATTTACAAACAAAACACAGAATTCTAATTATTTATTGAAACTAGTCTGATTGAAGAGAAGGAAGATTTTCTTCAACCCGCTCAACTTGAATATCTCGGAAGATAACTAGAAAAAAATAGAAGAATTTCGAAAGTAGGGCTTTCAAGTTGCATTTTCTTTCATTGATCCTTAAAAAAATGAAGTACATAGCCTCTATTTATAATGTGAGGTCTGTACTAATATAATTTGGCCCGAATTATCTTTCCAACCTTAGTAAGACTCTTTTTCCTAAAATAAACATATGTAATAAAAATTTTTTAGAAAAAGCAAATAATCTAGAGGAGATAGATTTTGATTGACATCAACTTTGTTTTCTGTTGCTCCACCAGATTCTTCATAGATAGAGAGCTACATTTGATCAAAGTCTAACCTGAAAAGAAAACTTTCAGTTCGACTAGCCCGTTTTGGGGCCTAAAGATAGAATTTCGGCCCGATCGCTAGGAGAACCGCCCTCCTAAAGGGTGGGGTGTCATATTGTAGATCTCAAAAAATTGGCCGACTTGAAAAGAAAAAAAAGATCATCTCAATCGAACATCGTATGACCAAGTTATGGCCTCCAGAAGTTCGGCTTGCCACTCGGCTTCTCGATGTGGTGGATCTTGCTCCTAATCCCTATCCAGCGCTGCTTATAGTGGCCAAAGTGGTCCACATTAAGACTGATGATCCTTCTGGATTAGGAATTGAAGTGAAAATAATAGCAGAAATCAATTTAGGGACTAAACAAAACAACGATACCATAGATTTAGGGTAATCAATGTAATCAGCTAGATATTTTATTTGAGCTTGTGTTGAAGAAGTGACAAATTGGTTTGCATGATTAAGGCTTGCGATAAATAAGTGGTTCCATGATTCTAAAACATCTTGCATAGGCCTATTGTGTAATATGGAATAAAGGCCTCTGTTTCATGTCCAAGCAGCCAGCTTATCCGGATTTTTCTCTCATTATTGCTATTGAAGGGTTGTTAGACATACAGGTTCGGAAGGTAACTAGTCCTTTCAGTTGGATGCACTTTGTTTTTAAGGGCCAAATTGATGATTATGAAAAAGGAGGAGATGGCCGTTAAACTAAGTTTAGCTTGGTTTAAACATCGTATATGCTTTAAGGTAATACATATGATTTAAGGTGCATTCTTTTTGATAGAAATGCATTAAGGTGCATTGGAAAAGGTTTTATCAATATACATTTGATGAAATGGTACCACCATTCAATAGGAATAGGCAGAAGTTTTGCAAGTTCTGCTCTTGTTTATTTTATTAATGACATCCAGTGGATCACCATTTGTGCTTTAACCAGGAGAAAACAATGCCATGTAGTTCATAAATTAGGTAAAGCTTTAAAACTATTAGGAACAAAGGCAAAGGAAAATTCCTAAAACCCAAACTAATAGGTAGAGTGCTGTTGGTTATTGTGATGGAGTTTCTTGCTTATGCCTAATACCTTGTTATGTGGAATTCAAATTGCATTCTTAAACCTACGGGGATCATTAACTTCCTATCCTTCAAAGTAATATAGACAATGCCATGACGTTCAGAATTCATTCATTGATTAAGTTGAAGTAGTTAACATGATTAATATCAAAGTTTGCCAGCTTGGTACCAGACACTGTATCGATACCATCTTGGTATGGTGTTGATACTCCCAATATAGGGGTAGGTTCAATATACTAATACTTAGTACACCCCCATACCATATACCTGTTTGGTATCGGTATGGTTTGCTACGCCTAGTATGCATATGTATAGACCAATATGGTGTACTAGGAAAAATATTAATTGGCCTATTATCTATTTTCAAACTACCATTGTCAATCAATTTTCACCATGGTAGATACTTAACTCTTGTATAAAAAAATTCAAGAGATAAAAAACAAGCAACATGGAAGGTTTAGAATTTGAATGATTTGATAGAGTAAAAGAAGCAAACAGAAATTAAGATTGCAAGTTAAAAAAAGGCAAATTAGAATTTGCTTTTGGATATGCTTAAGCCCTTGAGCCACTTCTTTCATTGTCAACCTTCCCTCACCCTCTCTAATGCATTTTTACGGCAAGTTCTACGCATGCCATTTGCTGATTTGTCCTTGCCTTCTCTAAAAGTCAAGCCTCTATGACAAGGCCAGGAGAATTCACTTCCATAGAGGAAATAAAAAACCCAAGATTTTCTTGCTATTAGGACAATTGGTCAAAATTAGCCCTAAATATGAGAAACGCACAGAAAATTGTTTAAAAAGTTAATATAAAATCTTTTGAAATTCTTCAAATAAAAATTAAAAAAAATAAGGGTAAACTATACTTTTAGTCCTCCAAGTTTAGGTCAGATTTTATTAAATCCTTGAACTCCAAAAAACTCAAATTTAGTCTTTATCATTTTGCCACTATTTTAATGTCATCCTTCCAGCCAATTTCGTCCACTTTCTCTCACTAGAAATCTTAGTTGGCATTAATCGGTGATTATGTGGCCGAATATACGGCATAAACCACTTAGATAGGTGATTAGATGGCTGATTAGTGATCATGAGGTATTCTTTTTCTTGCTAGTACCACTGTCAACATATGGGTGATTGTTAACCTTAAAGGATGAATTTTGATGGTCACGAAACAATTGAGTTAAATATGTACTCTAATGATGTTGGCTTGTGAAGGTTTTAAATTTCAAGAAGAAAAGAGCACTTACAACCTCTAAAGAATTAAGAAAAATAAAATCAAAGGTCTCTGAAAATTCTGTCCATTATTTGAATAAGTCGACCCCTGCAATAAATGAGTCGACCCCTACAATAAATGAAAGACAGAGAAGAATCGCCGCCTGAGACAAGTTAGATGAGCCGACCCTTATATTTAAAGAGTCGACCCATTATTTGAATGAGTCGACCCCTGTAGAAAATGAGTCGACCTCTGCACAGTTCAAGAAAGACAGAGAAGAATCACCACCTGAGACAAATTAGATGAGCCGACCCTTGTACTTAAAGAGTCGACCCATTATCTACATGAGTCGACCCCCGATATTGAAGAGTCGACCCTTTGAGGCCAGCGTAGGAATCTTGTATGAATTGAAGGAATGAGCCGACCTATTTGCTTAGTGAGCCATCCCCTTCAGTACATGGGACGACCCTTAAATTTGAAGGGACGACCCCTGTCATCCTAACTGTTCCAACAGCTATTTTCGACGAAATTTGCTTGGGTCTCAACGGCTAGTTTTTTGGTCTAATGGCTAGTTGATGCTTTCCGGACAGTATGAAGCCTATTAATTCAAAGGAGCGCCAAAGGAAGAAAAAAGGAACAAGAGAGAAAATCCAAAAATCCAAATCCAAGCTTCCAAAGATCAAATCCTTACAAGAAAGCTTTCAAAGAGAAAAACCATTTTGTGAGAAAATTCGTGGGAGATATTCAACAAGAGTTGCTGCCGTACAATTAACATTCAGCTGCAGCCAATAACCATCTTCAAAGCTTCACATCCACATTGTTATAGCATTTATTACCTAGCTATTCACTCTACCGTAACAGTTTCAGTTGTTCTGAAACTGATAAAGGTTCTTCCAAACCTGAATTAGAAATTGTTGAATTAGGAGATTCAACAAAGGTAAAGGTTTTGGTTGGTGACCCAGTGAAAACCGAGTGGGTTATTTGTGATTCCAGAAAACAAACGGATATAGGTTTTGGTTGGTGATCCTGTGAAAACCAATTGGGTTCGTTGTGATCCCGGAAAAATAACGAGTTGGGTTGTGAACTCGAAAAACAACCACATTGTAATCAAGGAGATTATAGTAAAATTTTCAAGAGTTTTGGAGAGTGGACGTAGGTGTGAGTTACACCGAACCACTATAAATTCTTTGTATTTGTGTGTGCTTGTCTTTTTATACTCCTGCCTTTTAAATTTTGCCATCATTCATTCATTGATTCAGCACTTGTATCTTTCAAATTGAAATTATCATTTATCCGCTGCATTTAGTTAAAAAGTTTTTATAACCCAATTCACCCCCTTCTCTTGGGCTGCATATCTGGGCAACAGTGATGACGTGGAATAACAGATGAAAATTTTACTTTTGATAACATGGCATATAGGTGATGATGTGTCATATAGGTAATGATGTAGCACATAGCATATGCCATAATGTATTTTATGTCCGGAAGTATCTAGTCGGTGAGTGCCACATCATCATCCATATACCATAAATTATGTTTTTAGTCCTCTAAGTTTCATAAATATTTTTATATGATTCTTATAGTTTAAAAATCTCTAATTAGATCCCTCGATTTTTAGGCATGATTTAATGTAGCCTTTCCGACCAATTTCGTCCATAGTTTCTAACAGTGGGAATGCCCAGGAACCTTCAATTAGGACCCCATATGCCCCCTTCCTCTGCCTTTGGGCCTCTTCCTTGTCTTTGGCACCAAGCCCCCTCATCCTCCCCCTCCTCCTCCTCCATTCTTGGGATGACTCACCCCCTCCTCCTTTGCCCTCAGCAACAATCGAGCCCCTTGCCCTCATGATGACCCAGCCCCCTGCCTCCTCCTCGTACGACAGTCCTCCTTTTGCAACGCCCTCGCCTTGGAGTTGCACCTGCTCTGCCTCGACCTCCTCCGCAAGATCCTTGCCCTTCCTCCATCATTGAGCTTGCTGCTTGAGCCCACCATTGCCTCCCCCCACTCAAGCTTGCAATCATGTGGCCTTCCTCCTCCTCCTAATTAGAGATTTTTAAACTATAAAGATTATGTAAAAATATTGGTGAAACTTCTTGGACCAAAAATATAATTTATGACATATGGGTGATGATGTGGCACTCAGCAAGTGTACACTTTTGGCAGAAAATTCTATTGTGGCATGTGCTATATGCCATATCATCACTTATATGATGCATCATCAAAACAAAAATTTTCATATGTTATGCTACATCATCATTCATATGCTGACAGTAGTGCCGGTAAAGAAAAGAATGCTACATCATTAGCAATCAACCACGTAATTGTTGGGAATTATGTCCTAAATCCAATCAATTGTTGATTGTAATTGTATTTGAATCAATTATAAAAAATATGGTATTTATTCATCACCAGAACATCTTCACAAACTCCGATGTGATGAAGTCCTTAGGACTGCTTTGTGTAATGAAATATAATTTTGTCACATAGGTCTTTAAATGTTCATTGTTGCTGGTGGTCCAAACCAAGAACGATTGACACAGCGGTGTGAACGGGGTTCCGTCTGAGTTGTCTTGGTTGGTGTTGGTTACGCTCCACCTTCCACCGGGAAACCTGCAAGCAAGCCTCGCACCACCACTGGGGTAGTGGGGGCCCTCCGACGATCAAGTCAGAGGAGATTGGAGGAGGAGGAGAGATGATAATCGCAAGCAAGAGAGTGCTCTGGAAGATATTGCTTACCCCCCCTTCTCCCCCCAGCCGCATATATACCTGGCTGGGGGGTCTCTCAGGGGGGTTTGTCATCGTGGGGCGCGATGGAGTGGCCACTGACATGGCCGTTACTGGGCGTCGTGGAGCAGCGCTGGGTACGGCCATGACAGGGCGTAGTGGAGTTCCGCTTTGTACGGTTGATACAGGAGATTGTGGAACAGCATCGGATACAGCCGTTGCAGGGAGTAGTGGAGCAGGAGGCCTCGGCGTGCCTCTGGGAAGCAGCCTGTCGTTATTAAGAGATCTCCGACTCGGGGTCGGAGTGCTGGATCAGGGGGGCAGCCGACTCGGGGTCGGGCTGCGTTGCTGAGGACATCCGACTTGGGGTCGGATTGCTAGATTAAGGGGCAGCCGACTCGGGGTCGGGCTGCGAAGCCGAAGATGTCCGACTCGGGGTCGGATTGCTGGATCAAAGGGCAGCCGACTCGAGGTCGGGCTGTGGAGCCGAAGATGTCCGACTCGGGGTCGGATTGCTGGATCAAAGGACAGCCGTAGTCTTCATGGGCGCGCGTGCCGGTCACGTGGAGCATGGCGGCTTAGTTCCCCCGTAACAGTAGCCCCCCACTTCCGAGCCTGGAACCAGAAGGGGAACGGGTGAAGGGAGTGATGCTTCGAGATTGCCGCCATCCCTCGGAGAGGCGCGCGCGCTTCGAGCTCCCCGCCTTCTTTATGGCGTATGGCGGTTGTTGCTGATCTGGCAGTCTGAGGATTTCGGCGGACATCCTTCCTTAATGGTGTCGATTCGCCTTTGGGGCGCGAGCGACCCTTCGGCGGCCAGGCGTCCTCTGGCGTCATCGAGGCATCACCCGCCTTTCCGCCTATTTAACCGGGGACCCTCCCCCGTCCGTCTTCCTCTTTACAGACATTTTCGAGTTTCCCCTTTGCGCTGCCGTTGTTGCCGTCGGACTGTTCGCTTGCTTCTCCTTTGACGCTCTCGGAGCCGTTCTTCCTTCTCTTCCGGTGAGTTACCCCATTCTTCTACTTAGGGCTCTTCATACTTTCTCCTTTTGTACTAGTGTACCCCAGTCATCCCGGTCTTTCCCCCCTTCTTGTCCCCGTCCTGACCGTAGGTTTATTGGCCATTAGGAATGGGCGAAGTGAGAGCAGACCACATTAAGTCGGAGCTGGTCGCCGAGGACTTAGACAAACTCGTGGCTCGGTACCACCTTCCCGAGGCCTGCAACGTTACGCTCCCGGGGCCTGAGGAGAGGATGTCACATCCTCCTCCAGGGAAGATCGCCATCAATGAGGGCATTCTCCAGGCTGGGTTCCGCTTTCCCCCTTCGGACTTAGTCGTGCAGGTACTCCGGGGTTTAAGAGTTGTGCCGACGCAACTGGTGCCGAACTCGTGGCGTGCCCTGACGGTCTTCCAGGTTCTTTGCCGCATGCACGAGATTCCCGCCACTCTGAATGTTTTTTGGGAGTTCTACAGCCTGAGTGGCCACCCCCAGGACAAAGGGTGGTGGTGCTTTGCGGCGCGGCGAGGGTGCGGCCTCGTCAAAGAGGCTCCTTCCTCCATTCACGGCTGGAAGGAGCGTTTCTTCTTCATCGATGTAGATCCCTCTTGGGAAATCAGGGCGACCTGGGAGACGCCGATGAAGTCCCCGATCGGCCTATCGAGACTGTCGAGGGAGGAATCCGATGGCTTGGCCGCCTTGAAGGGGTTGGTTGCCGAGGGCCAGCTCCCCCCGGTGGCCCGCCTTATTTCCGAGGATACCTTGGTGAATGTCGGTCTGAGCTCGGTCCCCACTGACCGTGAGCCCGCCACCATTTCTTTTTTGACTCTTTTCTCCTCTTTCGTCTCGTTCTTTCCTTCGGTTTCTCAGCCCTCGACCATCTCGTTCTTGTTGCAGAGATTGACGACGTCATGCGGTCGGACAAGGGACCGGCTGTTGGTAGGTCGTCCCTACTGGAAGCGGTCCGGAGGAGGAAACGAGCTCCTCCGAGCGGGGCCCCGCCGGCGAAGAAGTCCCGCAAGGAGGTGCCTCCGACGCCGACCGACGAGTCCGGGCCCACCGATCAGGGAGACGCCGTGGGCACGGACCGGCAGCTGACGCTGTATCAGCCCTCCGGTGGTGAGACTGCCGCTATTCCGGAGGTATCATCCGAGCCCGCTCGAGACGGACGGGTCGGACGTGATCGGTCTCCGGCCCGGCCTTCGACTCAGCCGGCTCCTGATGATCCGAGGAGGGACGCGCCGAGGCCCCGGCCGAGCGGGGCCCTATCAATTCCTGGAGTGACCCCCGCCCCGAGCACAATCAGCAGGACTCTTCCCCAGGCGATGGATAAGGGTAAGGCTGCAGAACCACCATCCGGCTCCGGGGAGAAATCGGGGTCGGCCTTCACTACCGATGGCGCCCGAAACCTCATCGAAACAGTGCTGCTGGAGAAGGACCGTCGGCGGGTCCGGGAGTTGGGGGTCTCTGACGTCGGGGCTGCCAGCTGTGTCTGTCTCATGTCGGTGAGTGTTCTTCTGGCCGCTTTTCACCATTTATTAGCTCTGTTGTTCTCCGCCTGACGCCCTCACTTTTCCTATCTCTTAGCTCGCCCAGTACATGATCCGTCTAGAGGAGTGCTACAAGGAACAGGCGGGGCTTCTGGCGAAGGCCGAGGACCGACTGAAAGCAGTGGAAGAGGGAGGCCAGGCTGTGGCGGGCAGGACGACCGGGGACCTCGAGGCGAGGCTCCGGAAGGCCGAAGAGCAGGCACTCGGCTTCGCCGCCCTCGAGAAGCAACTGTTGGAAGCTCGGGAGCAACTCAAAGTCGCCTCGGGCCTCGAAAGCAGGGTTAAGAAGGCGGAGGAACGAGCTGAAAAGCAGTCCCGGAAGGTCGCGGGCTATCGAGAGAGGTGGGAGAAGGCTCAGCGGTCTGCCGACAGCGCCCGCAACCGAACCCGGTCTCTTGAAGCCAAACTGGGCGAATTGGAGTCAGCCTTGGAGAGGTCCCGCGCGAACGACCAAGAGCTCCGTTCGCGCCTGGAGGAAGCTGAGGCCGCTCGCACTGCTGCCGAGGCGGAGCGTAAGGAGGCTCAGGCTAATCTGCTGAGGGTCTCCTCCGAGGCTGAGGACCGGATTGTGGCGAAGGTCTTGGAGGCTAAGGCTCAGATTACGGAGCGAGCAGAGGCGGCGCTGACCGAGAAGAGTGCGGAGATCGGGCGCCAGGCGGTACAGGCTTATCGTCAGTCCGCCGAGTTCACCCGTGATATGTCGGAGGCGGTACGGGCCTATCGTCAGTCTGACGAGTTCGTCCGTGATGCGTCGGACGCGGGGTCCGAATCCTTCATCTTAGGCTTCGAGGAGGGCCTGGCAAGGGTGTCGGCTAAGTACCCCGAAGTTGACCTGAGTGGAATTTCCCTTCTCGACTCCTCTCCGGCGCCATCGCCTGCTGATTCTCCTACCGCCTCCCTACCCCCTGCGGACGAGCCCGACGCTCCCGACCCGGGGGTTCCTCCAAGCTGACCTCTTGTACCTTTCGTTGTCCTCTTTTTTTGTATGTCGGCATTTTGCCAAATTGTATGGGCCTTGGCCCTGAAACAATGAAAATTAATACAAGTCGAATGTTTCTTCATCTCGCTTTCGTCCTCCTCTTCTTTTTTTTTCTTTTTAACCCTTGGCAGCGTCTTGCCGACTCCTGACTCTCGAAGTTCTTCCGGCCCTAAGCCAGGCATCCGAAGGTTAGGCCTCAGGAAATTCTTCCGGCGCTAAGCCAGGCATCCGAGGGTTAGGCCTCAGGAAATTCTTCCGGCACTAAGCCAGGCATCCGAGGGTTAGGCCTCAGGAAATTCTTCCGGCGCTAAGCCAGGCATCCGAGGGTTAGGCCTCAGGAAATTCTTCCGGCGCTAAGGAAATTCTTGGCCTCAGAAAATTCCGCTCGTTGGTCGGCCAAGGCTGGCGCAAGCCAAGGCGACCGGTCGGGGCTTCAGGCTAGTCTGCTCCCGGGATGATCATCGGGTTAGCCTGGCATCCGAGGGCCGAGCCTCGGGAGATTCCGCTCGTTGGTCGGCCAAGGCTGGCGCAAGCCAAGGCGACCGGTCGGGGCTTCAGGCTAGTCTGCTCCCGGGATGATCATCGGGTTAGCCTGGCATCCGAGGGCCGTGCCTCGGGAAATTCCGCTCGTTGGTCGGCCAAGGCTGGCGCAAGCCGAGGCGACCGGTCGGGGCTTCAGGCTAGTCTGCTCCCGGGATGGTCATCGGGTTAGCCTGGCATCCGAGGGCCGAGCCTCGGGAGATTCCGCTCGTTGGTCGGCCAAGGCTGGCGCAAGCCGAGGCGACCGGTCGGGGCTTCAGGCTAGTCTGGTCCCGGGATGGTCATCGGGTTAGCCTGGCATCCGAGGGCCGAGCCTCGGGAGATTTCGCTCGTTGGTCGGCTAAGGCTGGCGCAAGCCGAGGCGACCGGTCGGGGCTTCAGGCTAGTCTGCTCCCGGGATGGTCATCGGGTTAGCCTGGCATCCGAGGGCCGAGCCTCGGGAGATTCCGCTCGTTGGTCGGCCAAGGCTGGCGCAAGCCAAGGCGACCGGTCGGGGCTTCAGGCTAGTCTGCTCCCGGGATGATCATCGGGTTAGCCTGGCATCCGAGGGCCGTGCCTCGGAAAATTCCGCTCGTTGGTCGGCCAAGGCTGGCGCAAGCCGAGGCGACCGGTCGGGGCTTCAGGCTAGTCTGCTCCCGGGATGGTCATCGGGTTAGCCTGGCATCCGAGGGCCGTGCTTCGGGAAATTCCGCTCGTTGGCCATGCGCCTGTCGCTTGCAGCCCGACGGGGTTTCTCCGTGGCCAGCTGCGATCGTGTTTCTCCTCTTCTCCAAGCGTTGCCTGGGGAACACCAGAAGGGCATTAAACGCTAATTGATGCGTTACCTGAGAAATCGGATCGCCAGTTGCTGCTTGCGAGGAGTGTCAGTTAAGCAGCCGCGATGCGCGCGTTCTTCGAAGCGGATGCGGCCTGGGCGCGAGCGGAGATACGTGGACCTAGGGGTACAGGCCACCCGGAGTGTCCTGCACAAAAAATGCGATTAAGGAGAATGACGCTTAGGAAATCGCGGGAAGATACGCCTTGAGAGCCGGATCGGCTCCGGATTCAATGCGCCCGCATTTATTGGAGCCACCCGTATCGGAACGACCGGGGGGCCGCAGTTTGGCTATAAATATAGGTGCAGGTGCGATGGAGCCTGCCAAGCCGGAGCTGTTCAAGTTGCCATGGATCGTGGACCTTCTCTCTGGCGCATGGCTGAGAGACTCCTGCCGAAGGAACGGGAGGCGCGCCCCTCGCGACTTCAGCCAACTAGCCGTTTCATCTGGGATCAGCAAGGAGGGTCTCCCCGGCGGAACTCCGCTCTAGGCGTTTCATCCGGGATCACATCTCCCCTCCTTGAAGTTCAGCCTCCCGATTGAGCTCTGCACCAGACGCCTGATCCGGGACCGCGCCTCCATATGCTCTTCCCCCTCGTATTCCTTCTCTCCCCTAACACTGGAGAGGTCCGGAATATCCCTTGGAGGTGGCGTTCCTCTGGAGGCAGCGGGAGCTTCGTCGGCGGCGGCTCCTCACCAGCATATCGTCCACGTACACCTCCATGTTCCGGCCGATTTGCCCTTTGAAGATTTTGTTGACGAGGCGCTGGTAAGTGGCGCCAGCATTCTTCAGACCAAAGGGCATTACCTTGTAACAGTACAGCCCCCGGTCTGTTATAAAGGCAGTTTTCTCCTCGTCCTGTGGAGCCATCATTATTTGGTTGTAGCCGGAGAAGGCGTCCATGAAAGACAGCAGCTGATATCCGGAAGTCGCGTCGACCAGTTGGTCTATCCGTGGAAGCGGAAAGCTATCCTTGGGGCACGCCTTGTTCAGGTCGGTGTAGTCGACGCACATCCTCCACTTCCCGCTCGCCTTCCGGACAAGTACGACATTTGCCAGCCATTCGGGGTAGCTGACCTCCCTTATGAATCCTGCCTCCAAGAGCTTGTCTACCTCCTGGTTGACCACTCGGATCTGATCCGGGGCACAGTGTCTCTTCTTCTGCTTTACTGGTCGGTGGGTTGGGTCGACGTTGAGGGCGTGAGAAATGACCTCCGGGTCGATCCCAGGTACATCGGCCGCCGACCAGGCAAATACATCAGCATTGGCTCGGAGGAATTCCACTAACCTGAGCCGAGCTTCCGAGTCGAGGTTGGCACCGACCCGGACCGTACGGTCCGGGCGACCCTCTTCAAGGGGAACTTCGATCACACCCTCGGCCGGCTCCCCGTGCCGCAAAGCCACCTCGTCTCTGGCGTCAAGGGACTCGACGCTTAGGGCCTCCACGGGCTTCTTCCCTTTGAGAGTTGCTAGGAAACATTGCCGTGCGGTCGGTTGGTCACCTCGGACCTCTCCAATCCCGGCCGCCGTGGGGAACCGCATTAGCAAATGGTATGTAGAGACTACCGCGCGAAGGGCGTTCAGTCCGGGTCGTCCGAGGATAGCGTTGTAGGCCGAGGGAACACGGACGACCAAGAACCCGAGCCGCACCGTGGCTTCTGCGGGTGCAACGCCCGCAGTCACAGGCAGCTCAACGACACCTTCGGCCGAGATAGCGTCTCCAGTGAATCCTATGAGGGGGGTGGATGTTTTGTGCAACACTTGTCGGGACAAGCTCATCTTTTGGAAGGCCTCGTAAAACAAAATATCAGCTGAGCTTCCACTATCCACAAGAACAGGCCTTACATCATAGTTCGCCATAGTGAGGGAGATCACCATGGCATCATCATGGGGGGTCTGAACCCCCTTTACATCCTCATCACAAAAAGTGATTACATTTCCGACCCGCTGCCTCTTCGCGACGGCCACCCCTGATGCTTCCACCGAGCCCCCTGCGTTCCTCACGGGCCGAGAGCAGCCCCCAGTGATGGTGTGGATCACGCCCGCGACGGGTCGATTCTGCTCCCGAGGCTCCTGAGGGGCCGGGTCGGCCGGACGCGGGTCTGCGGGGGGACGTCGGTCGTTTACATATCGACCGAGACGCCCTCGGCGGATGAGAGCCTCGATCTCGTCCCGAAGCTGGAAGCAGTCTTCGGTGTCGTGGCCGTGGTCTCGGTGGTACTCACAGTACGCTCGAGAGGGCCTCCTCCCAGGGATTTTCTTCATCTGCCTCGGGACCGGGAGGTTCTCCCGCCCCTTGACCTCCATAAGGATCTGGGCCCGGGGGGCCAGGAGTGGGGTGTACCGGTTGAAGCGTCAGTGCGGAGAACGAGGGCGTGGGGCGCCGTGGTTCCTCGCCGGTGACGGGCTTCTGCGCCGATGTTGAGGCGTCGGGCTCCTCCTCTGGGGTGCCTCTTTTCGCCTTTTCTTCTCGAGCTTTAGAGGGGCCTCGGCGGCCTCCTTGTTCCGGTGGGCGGCTGCCTCCTCGGCGTCTGCATACTGGTTCGCCCGAGATAACAGCTCCGGGAAGCTCCGCGGCAGGCGTTTGTCCAGGAAGAAGGTGAGTCTGCCCTTCCGGAAGCCACGCTTCAGGGCTAAGAGAGCCACCTCCTGGCTCAGGTTCCGGACCTCCAATGTAGCCTTGTTGAAGCGGGTAAGGTAATCCCGCAGGCTTTCTCCCTCGTTTTGCCGGACATCAAAGAGGGAGTCGGAAACCAATCGCCGCCGGCTACTGACGGCGAAATGGCTGATGAAGAGGCGAGTGAACTGGTCAAAGGACCGGATAGAGTCAGCCTCCAGGCCGGCGAACCACGCCCTGGCTGGGCCACGGAGGGTCGCCGGGAAGGCCTTGCAGAGGAGAGGATCTGATGCTCCATGGAGGAGCATAAGAGTCCTGAAACTCTCCACGTGATCCCGCGGGTCCGCCGCCCCGTCATAGGGCTCGATCGCCGGCATTTTGAATCCCGGCGGATTTGGGGTCCGCAGGATCCTCGAGGCAAGCGCCGGTTGGGAGGAGATCTCCAAGTCGGCGAAGGGATCTTTAGAGTGGCCCTTCAGGACCTGGAGTTGTCGGTGGAGATCGTCCACCCGCCGGTCCAGGGAGCGCGACCGATGAGTGGGGGACAAGGAGCACCGAGAGGGGGACCGACTGGAGCGCGGGTTCCTTGAGGACTGGGGGGTCTGGGAACGCGCCCGGGCCCGCCTCTTGTACCCCGCGCAGCTTCGATGGGACGGTCCCGGCAGAATGGACCGTGCTCGAGAATCTCCCTCGCGCCGGCGCTCCTCCCCATGGGAGAGGAAGGAGCGCGGGTTAAGGAGGACAGGTGAGCGCTCAGGGAGCAGCGGCTCTTGGGCCCGCTGCGGCGCCCGAGACATCACACCCTGCAGGTTCTGCACCGCCTCCGCGAGGGTGCGGACCTGCTGGGCTAACTGGTCGAACTGAGCGGCTTCGACCATTTGAATCGGGGGTGGAACGGTGGAGTGTTGCTGAGAATGTGTTGGAGACGCAGCGGCCTCCCGGCCGGAGGCGCGAGAGGCCCCGCGGCCGGAGGCATTGGAAGCTCCACGACCACCTCGCCGTGCCATTACGATCGCTCTGAGATCAGTCCCTTCCTCTAGCGCCAACTGTTGCTGGTGGTCCAAACCGAGAACGATTGACACAGCGGTGTGAACGGGGTTCCGTCTGAGTTGTCTTGGTTGGTGTTGGTTACGCTCCACCTTCCACCGGGAAACCTGCAAGCAAGCCTCGCACCACCACTGGGGTAGTGGGGGCCCTCCGACGATCAAGTCAGAGGAGATTGGAGGAGGAGGAGAGATGATAATCGCAAGCAAGAGAGTGCTCTGGAAGATATTGCTTACCCCCCCTTCTCCCCCCAGCCGCATATATACCTGGCTGGGGGGTCTCTCAGGGGAGTTTGTCATCGTGGGGCGCGATGGAGTGGCCACTGACATGGCCGTTACTGGGCGTCGTGGAGCAGCGCTGGGTACGGCCATGACAGGGCGTAGTGGAGTTCCGCTTTGTACGGTTGATACAGGAGATCGTGGAACAGCATCGGATACAGCCGTTGCAGGGAGTAGTGGAGCAGGAGGCCTCGGCGTGCCTCTGGGAAGCAGCCTGTCGTTATCAAGAGATCTCCGACTCGGGGTCGGAGTGCTGGATCAGGGGGGCAGCCGACTCGGGGTCGGGCTGCGTTGCTGAGGACATCCGACTTGGGGTCGGATTGCTAGATTAAGGGGCAGCCGACTCGGGGTCGGGCTGCGAAGCCGAAGATGTCCGACTCGGGGTCGGATTGCTGGATCAAAGGGCAGCCGACTCGAGGTCGGGCTGTGGAGTCGAAGATGTCCGACTCAGGGTCGGATTGCTGGATCAAAGGACAGCCGTAGTCTTCATGGGCGCGCGTGCCGGTCACGTGGAGCATGGCGGCTTAGTTCCCCCGTAACATTCATGACCGTATGATATACTATTAATAGGACGATAGTATTATCGGGCGTAGGTCATTGTTTATAATATTTGTTGGTTATCTTCCAAACCAAAGAGTATAGAGATACTAGTATGGTATACAGGTGAATGGTAGTGTACGTTCACCGAACGTGACCAATTGACAGACTCTCTCTTGTCAAGAGTTGTTCCGAGTGGATATGGGTATATGTATCCTTTAGACCTGAGATTGCAACCGGTGGCTTGCAAGCAACTCACTGTACTTTGGTGCCGGACTACTTGAATTTTTAATTCAGCGACGAAAGATTTTTGGGTCCAGTCAAGTATTTGTGGTAGTCAGTTGCAGATCAAGATGGGATTGACCTTCCTTAGAAAAAAGGATGAATGCCTTGTGTTTTCAATTAAGTAGTACCCTGGCCAGAAAAAGTCAAATCTCTATCACTTGACTTATTGAATTGAAACATATTTCTAGATGGATCGTTTCAGGGTAGACAGACTCTGAACACACCCTGGGCATTTTATGGTCAAGAGGATGAATTATGCGGTAACCATAGTCCATAGGTTCTAGAATGTTGTTTTGTGTCTATTCGGCCTATCCGGTCGTCGGGTCCCATTGCTAGATGGTTACTTCGATTAGTGCAGAAAGTGTTCTTGTACTACCGGCTTAGGTTCGAACCTGTGAGGTCACACACTTTGAAGTTTCTGGATTGATCAAATAGCTGATTGACGATGGAGAATCGTCTAGAGATAAAATAGTCAATGTAATTGACTGATTGCCCTAAGCAATTGTTGCTTGAAGAAGTCAATTGGTGATTGGATCACTGATTAAACTCAATTTGATTGAGTAATAGAGATTGGGCTTGACCAAATTCAAATATGATTTGAAATTGGTAAAACCGTAATTGACACCAAAATTGGTTTGGTCAAAATATCTAATTTGCCCTCAACCAAATCAGATTTGGCTTGAGTCAAATTGGATTAAAATTAATTATGATCCTAGTATGACTAGGACTTCCTTCCCTATGTGGGACCCACATACTGTATGTGGGACCCATGTCCTGCTTAGGTGGGATCCACATTCTGTATGTGGGACCCACATCCCGATCGCCCTCCAGGCCATCTCATCCCTTTGCATGCGTGACACGTGGCGGAGCAGGACACCTCTTTTGCTTGCATGCGTGACACGTGGCGGAGCAGGACACCTCTTTTGTTTGCATGCGTGACATGTGGCGGGCCTGGACACCTCACACTCCTCCTGATGTCATCCATGACCTCATCTGCCTCATGAGGTCATCCATGACATCACCCTCCAGGCCACCTCACCCCTTTGCATGCGTGACATGTGGCGGAGCAGGACACCTATTTTTCTTGCATGTGTGACATGTGTCCTGGCAGGACACCTCATAGGGACACCTCACCTTCTTCTTGGCCTATAAATAGGCCACCCCTCTTCCTTCTTCTTGACATCAAGAGCACCAGAGAAAGAGAGTGAGAGGAGAGAGTAGCTCTGAAGGTGAAAGCCCAAGAAGGAGTTCTTGAGCTGTGAAGGTCCATTTTCTTCCTTCTTCTCCATTTCAGCCAACCTTCTGCCTCCCTGCGAGCTAGCACTCCCCGGAAAGCTGATCATTCTGGAGCTTAGTGTAGACGAGTCATCGAGGCCGGACGCTTGTGCGGCTGCAAAGCATCCTTGAAGGAATCTCCTTCTAAAGGTAAGAGATCTGATCTCTTTTATGATTGGGATATGACCTCAATCTTCAAATCACAAGAAGTTGTGATTTATGCATATTTATTTGAATCACACAATCCTCGGGATCTGAGGGCTTTGTGATATTTGGTGTCAAAGCAAAGGATTAGTGGAGACTATCCGATTCCCGAGAACTCTCATGCGTGATCGTGTGACGAAGCGTGGCTCTCCACCCGGGAGCTCATATGATGAGTGCTTTGATAGGCACGCACGGGTGTCATCCTATGTATTGGGATTGAGCCTGCACCACATGTGATGTGCAGTTGAAGACTGTCTTCGACTGGTACTAGAGTCAAAATATCTAAAAATATCAAACATGTTTTGGATTAAAATATTTAACCCGTTCTTTCCGCATAAAATTTTTAAAATTCATGCTTAGCCCTCTGCACACACACCATCAGTGGTATCAGAGCCTGTCCAGGTTCTTTGTGATATCAAATATCTACGCAAGATGTGATCTTTTACATATGATGTAAACTGATTATATTATTTCATTATGTTATTCATATGATGAATGAACATGTTTGTTTGTATGATTAACTTGAATCTTAAAAGTGTTTTAAGGATTTAAAGTTATGGAGCATGCAAAACAAAGATAAGACATGAATAATGCAATATACTTAATTATGAATTGAGTAATGATATAGATCCTAGACTTTAAATGTGATTTGAACGTCTAAGACATTGCATAATTTATGGGGTAATGGGTTAGCTAAAACAAATCCAATTGAGTTGGACTCAATGGTTGAAATCAAACTTGGTAGAGTAGTTGATCTAATCTAATTAAAGTTGTTTCTTAGATTGGGTCAAGATTACTCTTGATCTTTGCAATAGTTGTACTTGATCAAGTCCATGTCTTTGATTAGACCAAATGGATGTTGATTTAGGCTTCGTGGTTGAGCTTGAGTTATGATATTGATCGAATTGAAATTAATAAACCAGTTGGTGTCAAAGGCAACTGTAATCAGTAAGTTTTTAATTGGGAGCTACTTGCTGGGTTTCGGTCCAGTCAAGTTAATGGCATACCCTTCCGCTGATCTCACTTACCTGGCCATCTTGGTGAATCTCTTTTGATCAAATCTCTGATTGACTCTAATTAACCTATGCCTGTAAGAAAATCAATTGGACTGATTTAGGTGCACTGTCTTGAATCTATTTCCTATGATACCTGACTTATGAAGTCAGTGGGAGGATTTGGATTGAGTTAGTTTTTTATTAAAAAAATTCTCTAAATTATTAGGTCCATAAAATGATATGGTTAATGGAGATGACAATGTCATAGCCTCCCATTAGTTGTGTGATAATGAGTCCAATGCGTCTATATACATTAAAGGCGCATGCGCGCACTGGTGCGTATCGGCCATTGGAATTATCATACAATAATGATGAATCAGTTGCAACTATTGGAATGGGTGGTCCGGTTGGATACCGGCCAAAGTCGGACTTGACCATCTATTAGATAGTTTGCATTGATTGCAACATGTTAATGATTGGACCTAACCGGGACTTTCAGTAATGTCGATATACGCCTGCTGAAGTGATTCCTAGGGCAAAATGATCACTAGAAGTTGTTTAGTTGAAATAATTTGTTATGAACCTACCTTCTGGTGTATTTGGGTTGATACCGACCAAAGCCGGGCCTAGGTGCAGCCTATTGGATTCTAGTGCCCACTAAAGAATTAAGAGTAATTCTTTGGAGTAGAGGTAGAGGCTCCTGATTTGTATAAAATAGTTGGAGGATCTTTAGACTAAAATCCATGTCTTTAGATTAAATTGATTCATTTACTAATAAGGCCTTGGTTTTGTCCTTTATGCAGAGATGTCATGTTAGAAGTTCCCCCTATCACTATTGGATAGTGATGAGCTGACTAGACCTTTAATTAAGAATCAGGCTAACTCGAGTGCTAATGAGAGAAGTCAGCAAAGAGTTGCTGGTCAAGGTGGTTATATGATAACACCTTATAATTTCTTTGTCTGTGATATTATGACTTGGGTATTGGATACCGGGAGTCCTTTTAATATCTGTAATACGTTGAAAGGACTGCAAGTCATTAAAAATTTCGGTAACAATGAGAAATTTCTAAATGTTGGAGATGGAAGAACTGTTCCAGTTCTAGCATTAGGTAATATTCAAATTGTTTCAAATTCTTATATAATTGCCCTTGGTGAATGTCACTATTGTCCTAGTTTCTTAATAAATGTCATTTCCATTGGTCATTTGGCCTTAAACGGTTATGAAATTTGTATAAAGAAGGATTATTGTAATATCATTATGAATGGTGTTACAGTAATCAATGGACGATTAAACAATAGCATTTATGTATTGTCACAACCTGTTAGTGTAATGTACACTACAAGTAAATGCCCTAGATTTGATGATGTCTCTGATATCTATCTTTGGCATTGTAGGCTAGGTCATATTAACAAGAATAGGATCAACAGGTTGGCCTCACTGAATATTTTAAATATTAATGATTGTGAATCATTACCTACCTGTGAGTCTTGTCTTCTTGGAAAGATGACCAAGTCGTCTTTTACTGGAAAAGGTATACGAGCCGGTGCTGTATTAGGCCTTGTACATTCAGATGTATGTGGACCTATGAGCACTAGTGTAAGAGGTGGATACAGCTATTTCATTACATTTACCGACGACCTATCTCGGTATGGGTATGTGTTTCTTATGAAACATAAGTATGAATCATTTGAAATGTTCAAATTATACCGTAATGAAGTAGAGAAACAAACTGGACAGTGTATTAAGATACTTCGATCTGATCGAGGTGGTGAATACCTCTCCAGTGATTTCTTGATATATCTAGAGAAGAATGGGATTCTCTCTCAGTAGACCCCTTTCGGAACACCGCAGCATAATGGTGTGTCTGAAAGGAGGAATCAGACTCTGTTGGACATGGTCCGGTCCATGATGGGGTTTACAGTTTTGCCCTTATCATTTTGGGGTTATGCACTTGAGACCGCTTGTTATATTCTTAATAGAGTTCCCAGTAAATCTGTGACTAAAACTCCATATAAGATATGGACCGGTCAAAAGCCTATACTCTCTCACCTTAAAGTTTGGAGGTCTCCAGCCTACGTCCGTCGTTTGAAAGCAGACAAACTGGAAGTTAGGTCGGAAGAATGTCTTTTTGTCGGCTACCCAAAAGAAACCAAAGGGTATTATTTCTACCAGGTTGATGAACAAAGGTTGTTCGTCAGTAATAGAGCTGTCTTCTTGGAGAAGAAATTCCTTGGTGAAAGAACGAACAGCTCTAAGGTTGAGCTTGATGAAGTTCAACAGGTAGAGGATTAGACAACTAGAACTGAATCGTTAGAGTCTGATTTGATTGGATCAAACTCAGAACCCATTAAGGTTGCACCCGTTAGACGATCCGGTAGAGTACCGCATTGACCGGCTAGATACTATGGTTTTCTTGTCCGGGACGATGATCCCATTGCTCTCGATGAGAACAATGAGGATCCCGTCACCTATATGGATGCTATGCAAAGCTCTGACTCTGATAAATGGCTTGGAGCCATGGAATCTGAAATGAAGTCCAAGAAAGTCAATGATGTATGGACATTGGTTGACCCACCCGAAGGATTTATACCCATAGGGTGTAAGTGGATTTTCAAACGGAAAAGAGGCGCAGACGGTAAAGTAGAAACCTATAAAGCCCGTCTTGTTGCCCAGGAATTTCGTCAGCGTTATGGTATTGACTATGACGAAACGTTTTCGCCTGTGGCAATGCTGAAATTCATTCAGATCATGCTTGCGATTGCGGCCCATCTGGACTTTGAGATCTGGCAGATGGATGTTAAAACCGCTTTTCTAAATGGAGATTTAGAGGAACAGGTGTATATGATACAGCCTGAAAGTTTTATTTCTGCAGATGAGTCTAAGGTGTGTAGGCTGCAAAAGTCCATATATGGACTAAAGCAGGCATCTCGGAGTTGGAACATTCATTTTGACAGGGTTATCAAAACTTATGGCTTCGTTAAGAACGAAGAGGAACCTTGCATATACAAATAGACTAATGGTACGGTAGTTTTATTTCTTGTACTGTATGTGGATGATATTCTCCTAATAGGGAATGACATCGCTGCACTACAGGAAGTAAAAATATGGCTTTCATCACAATTCTCCATGAAGGATTTGGGAGAAGCATCCTACATCCTTTGGATGAAGATCTATAGAGATAGATCTAGTAGGTTGCTCGGTCTGTCCCAATCCACGTATATAAATACTGTGTCGAAACGATTCAGAATGGAAAATTCCAAGAAAGGCTATCTTCCGATAGGTTATGGAATCACTCTTTCTAAAGGAGATTGCCCGACAACTCCCAAAGAAAGAGAGCGTATGAGTAGAATTCTATATGCCTCTGCTGTGGGATCTATTATGTATGCTATGACATGTACTAGACCAGACGTGGCACACTCGCTAGGAGTAGTGAGTAGGTACCAGTCTGACCCAGGAGAGAGCCACTGGAAAGTTGTAAAGACTATCCTCAAGTATTTGAGAAATACTAAGGATAAGTGGCTTGTTTATGGAGATACTGAGTTGAGACTTGTCGGTTATACCGATTCAAGTTTTCAATTAGACCATGATGATAGCAAGTCTGTGTCTGGTTATGTTTTTACCTTATATGGTGGGGCTGTCTGTTGGAAGAGTTCCAAGCAGACTACTATAGCAGACTCTGTGTGCGAGGCGGAGTATATTGCGGCATCGGATGCGGCGAAGGAAGCTGTGTGGCTGCGGAAGTTTATTACTGAGCTTGGAGTTGCACCCTCCGCTGATGGACCAGTCCCACTATACTGTGATAGCACTGGGGCCATCGCTCAAGCTAAGGAACCAAAGGCACACTAGCGCACCAAGCACATTCTGCGCCGGTATCACCTTGTTTGTGAGATAGTAGAATGAGGTGACGTTGATCTTCAAAAGATTGATGGAAACGATAACTTAGCCGACCCCTTCACTAAGGCCCTCATGTTAGAAACCCGCCCATGCCGCAGAAAAATTTCAAAAATTTCAGTGCAGCGGAAAAGGCATGCGCGGGATCAACCGTTCATCGCATGAACGTTGTTTAAAACCGTTCGTAGATAGATAAGGATTAAAAACTTTTAAACTATTAGGAAGATCAGATTTTCACCTTATGCGGGTAGATGATCACCGCAAACTGATGATCGTGGTTTAGGATGAAGGTTCGCTTGAAGCCGTTCACGTGTCCGGCCTCTACGGGTATCCACACGAAGCAAAAACCGATCCAAGCTTCTTTGTCTCCCCGGGGTGCTAGCTCCCTTGCAGAGACTTCTTTTAATGGCTGATGTCCTCCCTTTGAATCAACCTTTGATTATGCTTGGGAGGATGTAGGGTGCTAGCTCCTTTGCAGGGGCTTTGGGTCCTAGTAGGAATCCTAGTCCTACTCCAAGCCCTCTTCCTAAGAGGATTGGGTCCTAACTCTAGGTGATTCAATCCTCTTCCAAAGAGGATTGGGTGCATTTGTTTCCCTTCAAATCCTAATCCAATTAGGATTCGTTTGAATCATGACTTAATTGAACCATTCAATCCCAATCAAATTAGGAGTCATCATAATTCATTAGATTAATAATTAATTAGGACTTAAGAAGTCCTAATCCAATTAGGACTTATTTAATTTTAGTCCTAATCCAATTAGGACTCTAATTTGAATTCGAAGTCCTAATCCGATTAGGAGTCTAGGAATCCTATTCCAAGTAGAAATCCAAATTTAATTCAAAACTCCTAATCCAATTATGTGGAGTGATCGATTAAAACCCCGTTTGATTTTGATGAGCTCAAAGCATTTGAGTATATCTTGTGATTACTAATGAATTCAATTGAGTGTTTCAGTGAAAATCCTGTCCAAGTGTCTCTAGACTTGGTTCATAGCATTTTGGACAAGTTAAGAAGTCTGCATGAACCAATGTCTGAGATACGAGTCGACTCCCGAGTTTCACGAGTCGACTCCAAGCGTATCAAGGTCACTGGCACGAGCTCGAGTCGACTCCTGATCAGTACGAGTCGACTCCGACTGAAAACAGACAGAAGGACAGAAGAGCAGTTTTTCAGGTCTGAGATTCGAGTCGACTCCAGTGGAATGCGAGTCGACTCCCAGCGGTACACACAGAAAAAGTCAGAGAGCGTTTTATGGACTCTGAGATTCGAGTCGACTCCAGTGGAACGCGAGTCGACTCCCAGCGGTACACAAAGAAAAAGTCAGAGAGCGTTTTATGGACTCTGAGATTCGAGTCGACTCCCGCAGTACGCGAGTCGACTCCGAGACTGTGCGACCATCGACAGACAGAAGACCATATTACTGCCTCTGAGATTCGAGTCGACTCCCAGACAGCTCGAGTCGACTCCAAGACAAGCTTCACGTCAAAAGGCAGAAGACCAACTTTCGAAAACTGAGAGCCGAGTCGACTCCAAGGAAGTTCGAGTCGACTCCAAGACTGGATGAGCCAAAAGATAGAGAATCGGGAGTTCGGGCTCTGAGATTCGAGTCGACTCCCAGGACAGTCGAGTCGACTCGAGTGGACAAAATTCAAATTTGGATCCACGGACTACAGAGGATGAGCCGACTCCAAAATTGCCAGGTCAGCGCCAGAAGTTGGCGAGTCGACTCCGGGTCAAGACGAGTCGACTCCCAGTCAAGACGGCAACTTTAATTCAAACTGGGAACAGTTGCCGAGTCGACTCCGGAGAAGCTCGAGTCGACTCCTGCTACAGCCGAGTCGACTCCTGATCGCGCGAGTCGACTCCAACCCACCAACGGTCACATTGTCAGGCTGCGCAGAGTGTGTAGAACGGCCAGAAAAAGCAGAGTAACGGCTAGTTTCCGTGGGGGTTGACTTAAATAGCCACAGAAGACTGTAGCAAGGTAGAGAACACATATTCCACTCCTAGCATTCAAGTCTTCAAGCTCTCTAAGTGCTCTTCAACGAGAAAAAGGGAAGATCTGCATTTACTGCTCCACCAACATCTTCCCAGCATTCAAAGCTTCCTCCTCCTGCTTTCAAGTCGATCACTCTTTCAAGAGGAGACCGGAGTTCCAGAAGCCACACCTCTTCACCATCTTAAAAGCGTTTGAGGGCTTCTAACTCCTTTACGATTATATTGTTTTAAATCTGCTTTTTGAGAAGCTATTTTCTGTTTTCTTCTATCTCGTGTATTTACTTGATTCAATCGGGGGATTGAATCAAGGGGATTAAGGTTGGTTGGTGAGCCGGTTTAAAACCAACGAGTGTAAGGGTTTGATTGTGAGCCTGGGAAAACAATCGGGGTTGGTTCTAGTCGGTGAGCCTGGAAAAACCGACCGAGTTCGTTGTGAGCTCGTAAAACAACAAGTTCGGTTGTGAGCTTGCAAAACAACCGGCTGTAATCCAAGGGGGTTATAGTGAAATTCCCAAGTGAGACTTGGGGAGTGGACGTAGGAGCAAGGGTTAGCTCCGAACCACTATAAAACTTTGTGTTTGTAGTGCATTGTCTCTCATCTTCTTCCCCACACATTACTCACAGCACTTAGCTTTAATTAAATAACTGGCTATAGTATTTCGTTAATCATCCACAAAGTTTTAATTAGCTAAGTTAATTTAAAAACCCAATTCACCCCCCCCCCCTCTTGGGTTGTCTATCTGGGCAACAAGTGGTATCAGAGCCAAAAACTCTTCCACTCAAGAGTTAAAAGATCAAAATGACAACCCCATTTGGATCTTCTCACGTTGAGGGTCAGTCCACCCAAAGACCTCCTTTCTTCAATGGATCCGACTACTCATACTGGAAGGCTAGGATGAGAATATTCATCCAAGCCCAAGACTATGAGATGTGGACCATTGTAGTGAATGGCCCATACATCCCATCCACATATGTAGAGGGTGTTAAGGTACCCAAACTAGAAACGGATTGGGATGAACATGACATGAGGAAGGCACAACTAAACTCTAAAGCAATGAATGTGTTTTATTGTGCCTTAGACCGTAATGAATTCAATAGAGTTTCAACTTGTAATTCTGCAAAAGAAATTTGGGACAGACTTGAAGTGACCCATGAGGGCACGAATCAAGTCAAGGAATCCAAAATAAACATCTTGGTTCATAAATATGAACTATTTAAAATGGATTCAAATGAAACAATCACAAGCATGTTCACTAGGTTTACTGATATTGTCAATGGCCTAAAAAGCCTTGGCAAGAACTATACTAACAGTGAACTTGTCAGAAAAATCCTTCGGTGTCTACCAAGGTTGTGGGAAGCCAAGGTGACGGCGATCCAAGAAGCTAAAGACTTGAACAAGCTTCAACTTGAAGAGCTCCTTGGATCCCTGATGACGCATGAGCTTACCATGAAACAACACAACGAGGAAGAGTCCTCCCATAAGAAAAAGGTAATAGCTTTAAAATCTACTTCTTCTAACAAGGACCTGTCTTGCAGCAGCAGCAGTGAAGAGGAAGAAGATGAAGAAGATGGTGGTGAGGCACTTCTTGTGCGCAAGTTCAAGAAGTTTATCAACCACAAGAAGACGTATCATCAAAGGAGAGGTCCCTCAAATTCCTACCGCAGAGACAAAGGTAAGGAAAGGGAAAATGAGGGGATTGGGTGTTACGAGTGCAAGAAGCCGGGACACATAAGAGCAGAGTGCCCCTTATTGAAGAAGGGGAGTAAGTACAAGAAGAAGAAGGCACTTGTCACCACCCTATCGGACTCCGACACATCATCTTCATCATCGGATGAAGAACAAGAAGAGAAGGCCAATTTCTGTTTTATGGCCAACGAAAATGAGGTAATTTCCGATACGCATTTTGATTTTACATTTGATGAACTTTATGATGCGTTCAATGAATTAATGATTGAGTATAAGAATATAAATGTTAAAAACAGAGAACTAAAAGTAACTAACCAAAGTTATATTCATAAGCATGATTCATTAATTAAGGATAAAGATAATCTCACCAAAGAAAATCTAGAACTTAAGACAAGCAACCAACTCCTAATTAAGAAGACTAACACCTTAACGAAAGATATTGAGAAACTAACAAAGAAATTTTCAGATCTCAAAAACCATAAACAAGTCTTAAACAAGGATCTAACTAAAGAGCTAAATGATCTAAAAACCGAAAATCAGACATTAACTAAAGAACTAAACAAATACAAACCCTTAGTTGAAAAATTCACATATAGTTCTGAAAAGTTAAACATGATACTTAATAATCAACGAGCCGTATTTAATAAAGCGGGTTTAGGGTATAAACCAAGGAATAAGCAAAAACTTCTTAGTAACTTCTTTGTTAAAGCTGGGGAAACTAAAATTAAGAAAATAACTTGCTTTTGTTGTGGAATAGTAGGACATAAAGCAAATGCATGTAATTTTAGGAAAAGTAAAACTAAAAGAAAAAATAAAAGGGTATGGGTTCCAAAAGGAACCAACTTGACTAACCATGAAGGACCCAAGAAAACTTGGGTACCTAAGATGACATGATTTGCTTGTGTAGGAGTGTCTTGCAGCCAAGGTCAACAAAAACTGCTGGTATTTGGATAGTGGCTGTTCAAGGCACATGACGGGTGATAAAGATCAATTTTTCACCCTTGAAGCTAATAGATAATGTTAGATATGTTGATGGTCTTAAGCATAACTTGTTAAGCATTAGTCAATTATGTGATAAAGGATATGATGTTATGTTTAAACCATCACTATGTATTATAACAAATCCTAATGATAATAGTTTAGTTTTTAAAGGGATGAGACGTGGAAATGTATATGTGGTAGATCTAGAAGACCTTACAAAACATAACCAATGTTTAGTTGTTAATGAAACTAAAGAAAATGATGCTAGTTGGTTATGGCACCGTAAGTTAGGTCATGCAAGCATGGACACAATAACTAAACTAGTTAAAAGAGACTCCGTGATAGGTTTGCCAAAATTAAAATTTGAAAAGAACAAAATATGTGAAGCATGTCAATTTGGCAAACAATCTAGAAACTCTTTTAAATCCATAAAATGTGTCTCTACTTCTAGGCCTCTAGAATTACTACACATGGACCTATTTGGTCCAACTAGAACAACAAGCCTAGGTGGAAATAAATATGGTCTAGTTATAGTAGATGATTACTCTAGGTACACATGGGTCATGTTTCTAGCGCATAAGGATCAAGCATTTTCTATGTTTAAGAAGTTCCATAAGGAAGTAACAAATGCTAGAGAGTCCTCAGTTATAGCTATTAGAAGTGACCATGGTACCGAATTCGAAAATCAATTATTTGATGAATTTTGTAGTAAAAAGGGGATAACCCATAATTTCTCAGCACCAAGGACACCACAACAAAATGGAGTTGTGGAAAGGAAAAATAGAACCCTAGAGGAAATGGCTAGAACGATGTTATGTGAAAGTAACCTCCCTAAGTACTTTTGGGGAGAAGCCATTAATACTTCTTGCCATGTATTAAATAGAGTTCTATTAAGACCCATCATAAAGAAAACACCATATGAACTGTGGAAAAACAGAAAACCAAAGGTTAACTATTTTCATGTTTTCGGATGTAGGTGTTTTGTACATAATAATGGGAAAGATAATCTAGGAAAATTTGATCCAAAATCTGATGAAGGAATATTCCTAGGTTATTCTACAACTAGTAAAGCCTATAGAATCTTTAATAAAAGAACCCTAGTTATAGAAGAATCTATACATGTTGTTTTTGATGACTCTAGTGACATCTCATCTAGTAAGAAGGTTAATTTTGATGATGATATTGAAATACTTGAAGAAAAGATAGATGAGATGGGATTACAAGATGATAATCAAAAGTTGATTGAAGGAGAATCATCAAACCAAGAGCCTATAGTGGATCATGGGCTAACTAAAGCTTGGAGGTATGCTCATGGGCATCCTAAGGAACTAATTCTAGATGATCCATCCCAACCCGTTAGGACTAGAGCATCCCTTAGAAATTTGAATAACCATCTAGCTTTTGTTTCACACTTTGAGCCCAAACATATAGAAGAAGCCGAAAATGATGTAAATTGGATAAATGCAATGCAAGAAGAACTAAACCAATTTACTAGAAACAAAGTGTGGGATCTAGTAGAGAGACCTTCTGAATATCCAATTATAGGTACAAAATGGATATATAAAAATAAGCTAGATGAAAATGGAATTGTTATAAGGAATAAGGCTAGACTAGTAGCAAAGGGTTATAATCAAGAAGAAGGTATAGACTTTGATGAAACCTTTGCTCCCGTAGCTAGACTTGAGGCTATTAGACTATTATTAGCATATGCATGCTCTAAGGACTTCAAGCTATATCAAATGGATGTAAAAAGTGCTTTTCTAAATGGGTTTATTAATGAGGAGGTATATGTGGAACAACCTCCTGGTTTTGAAAATCATCAATACCCCAATCATGTGTATAAACTGAACAAAGCACTTTATGGTCTAAAACAAGCACCTAGAGCATGGTATGAGAGACTTAGTAAATTTCTATTAGAACATGAATTCTCTAGGGGAAATGTAGATACAACATTATTTCTGAAAAAGAAAAATAAGGATATGTTATTAGTACAGATTTATGTTGATGATATCATTTTCGGTGCTACTAACAATCGCCTCTGCGAGGAATTTGCTGATTTGATGCAGAGTGAGTTTGAGATGAGCATGATGGGAGAGCTGAACTACTTCCTCGGGCTTCAAATCAAACAATCTGAAGGAGGCATCTTCATCAATGAAGCCAAATATATCAAGGAGATGCTCAAGAAGTTCGATATGGAGGGAAACAAGTCAATCAGCACCCCCATGAGCTCATCATGTAAGTTAGACCAAGATGAATCAGGTAAATCTGTAGATCAAAAACTTTATAGAGGTATGATAGGTTCTTTACTGTATCTTACTGCAAGTAGGTCTGATATTATGTTTAGTGTGTGCATGTGTGCTAGATATCAGGCTAATCCTAAAGAATCACACCTAGCTGCAGTTAAGAGAATCTTTAAATACTTAATAGGAACTAAGAACATAGGGCTGTGGTACTCTAAAGAATCTAGCCTAAACTTAATAGGGTACACAGATTCAGACTTCGCTGGATGTAAGCTTGATAGAAAAAGTACCAGTGGGTCTTGTCGATTTCTAGGAGAAAACCTAATCTCATGGTTTAGCAAGAAACAAAACTCGGTTGCATTATCCACTGCAGAAGCTGAATATGTTGCAGCCGGGAGTTGTTGTGCTCAAATCTTGTGGATTAAACAACAATTAGAAGATTATGGCATTAAACAAGATAAAATCCCCATTAATTGTGATAATACAAGTGCCATAAACCTAACTAAAAATCCAATTCAACACTCAAGAACTAAACACATTGAGATAAGACATCACTTCATAAGAGATCATGTATTGAATGGTGATGTGACTCTCCAATTTGTTTGTACTGATAATCAATTAGCAGATATTTTCACAAAATCCCTAAGTGAAGAGAGGTTCAGTATACTTAGGAGGGGATTAGGAGTGATTGACCCATCCTAGTGGGAGTTTCCACTAGATTAATTGATTTTGATGGGTAAAATGAGGTTAAAATAGAGTTTCTATTCAATGATCATCAAATCAGATCCCAACTAGGTGATTTTCCCTCATTTGGCACGGTTATAGCATGATTTTTAAGTGCGTGCCAAGGTTAGAGACGACTCGAGTAAGTTTCAGAGCCGGCTCCTAAGGGGGAGTCGACTCGCGCATTTGGGGGAGTCGACTCGCAAAGTTGGCAGCTGAGGGAGAGTCGACTTGCACATTGTCGGGAGTCGACTCGAAGTCTACAGGCGCATAAGGAGAGTCGACTCGCGCATTTTCTGGAGTCGACTCGAGGTCGAGTCGACTCGCGACTCAGGGGAGTCGACTCGCAGTCGGGATCCGACTTTTTAACCCTAGGTTTGTCGTTTCGCAAACACTTTTTCTCAAGCCGCCACTGTTCACAAAGCCCTAGAGCCGACTCCTAGGTCATCCTCGATCGTCTCCAAGCCCTTTTCCCGTCGATTCTTCGCCGGACATTGAGTTTCCGTCCGTTCCTAGGTCTTTTCAGGTCAGTCCCGAGCTTCCTCTATCGATCCTTCTTCGTTCTCTAGGTTTTCATCTCGTTTAGGTCAAGATGCCTCGCAAGGGAGTTGTTAGAAAGAGGTCCCGTCCCGTGGCCGGTCCCGAGCGGCGCTCCAAGGCGCGGCACGATCCTGCGAGGCAACCTCCTCCGGATCGTTCCCCGCCTAGGGTGGTTCATGTTAGGCCGTTGGCCGGGAAGGCCGTCACCTCCGGGAGGTATGTCACTTTCGACTATCTCTCCCGGGAAGGATTCACCATAGGCGATAGGCTTAGAGCCCAGGGTCTAGAGTACTTCCTCACCTTGGACCTTCCCACCTATCCTGGCCTAGTTCAAGAGTTCTACAGTACCGTCCATCGGGGAGATGGAGGTATTGAGGGCACGGTATTAGGTGTCCCATTGCGTGTCACAGAGGACCTCATTGCCCATATCCTCCACCTTCCATTAGTAGGGGTGGCTCCTGCACATCCTGAGGATAGATTTGAGGCCCTTACGATCGTCTTAGGGCATCCACCTCAGTCTCCCCTAGATGAGGTATCTGCTAGCTCACTTCCTATTGAAGTGAGAATCCTTTTGAGCATTTTGTCCAGGTCCATCTTCCCTAAGACAGGGAGATTTGATTTTGTGAATGAGAGGGACCTAGCTATTATGTCTTACATTCTTCAGGACACCCCGGTCAACTTCCCCAAGCTCATTTATAGGTATATGTGTGAGCCCCTGGATAGACCTAGGCTCTCCCTCCCATACGGAATGTTATTCACTCTTCTCTTTAGGCAGTACGAAATTTCCATTCCTGAGAAGGAACCCTCTCGTGCCTTGCGATGGACTGATCGCTTGGGTACGGGGACCATGCACAGGATGGGATTTCGGAAGAGAGAAAGGATCTGGGTTAGGAAGTCCACTCTCACCGCTCAGACCACCAGACCATCACCCAGTCCTGAGCCAGATTCTGACTACCCAGAGTCCCCAGACCATCCAGACCTTCCATCCACTCCTCCTGCTCCTACCACCTCTGCCGGACCTTCCTCCTCAGCTCCACCATCTATGGAGGTCCGTATTGATCCAGAGCAGCTCCGGGAGCTGCGGCAGGAGATCGTCCGAGATTTGAGGGACGAGCTGCTCCGGGAGCTCCGAGGTTCCGTGCCAGCTCCCACTCCTGCACCCACTCCATCCTCAGCACTGGTCCCATCCTTGACAGCCGTGACAGACATGACGGCTGAGGTGCGGCAGGAGATCTACAACATTAGGACCCTGGTGCAGGCCCAGTTCCACAGCATGAGCGAGGTCACGAGCACCACGAGGAGGATGCGGGATGACATCCGCCGTGACATGCACACCACCACCGAGGGGGCCGAGCGCTTGTCGAATGTGCTCATCGACAAGCTGGACGCACTTCAGACCTCGGTGACTGGGCTTCAGACGTCGGTGACTGAGCTCTCCACTACACATAGCAGAGCCACCACGTCTATTATCACGCAGCTGGGCCATGTTACAGAGGCAGTCGCCCTCCTCATGGAGTAGAGCCGATTGAGAGGAGGAGTCACATCCTCGAGAGGAGGAGCTACATCCTCCAGAGGAGGAGATGTATCCTCGAGAGGGGGAGGCACATCCTCGAGGAGGTCATAGATGATTTTGAGTTGTGTTTTGTCTTCTTTTGTATTGTTCTTGCTTTACCTATTGTATGCTCAAATGTATTCACCTTCATATCAATACAATGAGTAGACATCTTATCTTCATTTCTGTGCCATTTGATGATTGACTGTGCCATTTGTGCCATTGATTGTGTGTGATTACCTCCTTTTTGGTATGATGACAAAAAGGGGGAGAAATGTGTAAAATATGTAAAAGGGGAGAAATATTAAAAAATATGTAAAAGAAATCAATGGAAATAAATAAAACGATAAACTCTTAAAAACACACATAAATTTGTTCTAAGTGGATTCGGTACCTCGAGGCTTATTATCTCTCTTTTGGGGCTCCTAATGGAGTAATCTCCAGAATCTATTCAAGGGATATTCGGAGATTAGCTGAATCCTACTCAAGAACAAATTGACAGATTTTCCCTCTAAAAACAAAAATTTTAGTTCAAAAATTTCAAAGCATTAAAAGGAAATTCAGAAAATCAAAACATAGTTGAATGCATATGTTGAGGGGGAGAATCTGAATTTTAATCAAGCTAAATCATTAATGTCATATAAGCCAAACAATTGATTGCAGAATATGAAGGCTTATATAATTCCAAATGAAAGGGGGAACTTTAACTCCGAAATTTAATGTTTCACTCCTTTCAAACTTGGATAAATTAAATTATCAAGACATTTGAATTCATTTATGGAGTTTATTTCATTATTTACTGAGCAACTCATTTTACATATACTCAAAGTTTTGTCATCATCAAAAAGGAGAGATTGTGGAGTGATCGATTAAAACCCCATTTGATTTTGATGAGCTCAAAGCATTTGAGTATATCTTGTGATTACTAATGAATTCAATTGAGTGTTTCAGTGAAAATCCTGTCCAAGTGTCTCTAGACTTGGTTCATAGCATTTTGGATAAGTTAAGAAGTCTGCATGAACCAATGTCTGAGATACGAGTCGACTCCCGAGTTTCACGAGTCGACTCCAAGCGTATCAAGGTCACTGGCACGAGCTCGAGTCGACTCCTGATCAGTACGAGTCGACTCCGACTGAAAACAGACAGAAGGACAGAAGAGCAGTTTTTCAGGTCTGAGATTCGAGTCGACTCCAGTGGAATGCGAGTCGACTCCCAGCGGTACACACAGAAAAAGTCAGAGAGCGTTTTATGGACTCTGAGATTCGAGTCGACTCCAGTGGAACGCGAGTCGACTCCCAGCGGTACACAAAGAAAAAGTCAGAGAGCGTTTTATGGACTCTGAGATTCGAGTCGACTCCCGCAGTACGCGAGTCGACTCCGAGACTGTGCGACCATCGACAGACAGAAGACCATGTTACTGCCTCTGAGATTCGAGTCGACTCCCAGACAGCTCGAGTCGACTCCAAGACAAGCTTCACGTCAAAAGGCAGAAGACCAACTTTCGGAAACTGAGAGCCGAGTCGACTCCAAGGAAGTTCGAGTCGACTCCAAGACTGGATGAGCCAAAAGACAGAGAATCGGGAGTTCGGGTTCTGAGATTCGAGTCGACTCCCAGGACAGTCGAGTCGACTCGAGTGGACAAAATTCAAATTTGGATCCACGGACTACAGAGGATGAGCCGACTCCAAAATTGCCAGGTCAGCGCCAGAAGTTGGCGAGTCGACTCCGGGTCAAGACGAGTCGACTCCCAGTCAAGACGGCAACTTTAATTCAAACTGGGAACAGTTGCCGAGTCGACTCCGGAGAAGCTCGAGTCGACTCCTGCTACAGCCGAGTCGACTCCTGATCGCGCGAGTCGACTCCAACCCACCAACGGTCACATTGTCAGGCTGCGCAGAGTGTGCAGAACGGCCAGAAAAAGCAGAGTAACGGCTAGTTTCCGTGGGGGTTGGCTTAAATAGCCACAGAAGACTGTAGCAAGGTAGAGAACACACATTCCACTCCTAGCATTCAAGTCTTCAAGCTCTCTAAGTGCTCTTCAACGAGAAAAAGGGAAGATCTGCATTTACTGCTCCACCAACATCTTCCCAGCATTCAAAGCTTCCTCCTCCTGCTTTCAAGTCGATCACTCTTTCAAGAGGAGACCGGAGTTCCAGAAGCCACACCTCTTCACCATCTTAAAAGCGTTTGAGGGCTTCTAACTCCTTTACGATTATATTGTTTTAAATCTGCTTTTTAAGAAGCTATTTTCTGTTTTCTTCTATCTCGTGTATTTACTTGATTCAATCGGGGGATTGAATCAAGGGGATTAAGGTTGGTTGGTGAGCCGGTTTAAAACCAACGAGTGTAAGGGTTTAATTGTGAGCCCGGGAAAACAATCGGGGTTGGTTCTAGTCGGTGAGCCTGGGAAAACCGACCGAGTTCGTTGTGAGCTCGTAAAACAACAAGTTCGGTTGTGAGCTTGCAAAACAACCGGCTGTAATCCAAGGGGGTTATAGTGAAATTCCCAAGTGAGACTTGGGGAGTGGACGTAGGAGCAAGGGTTAGCTCCGAACCACTATAAAACTTTGTGTTTGTAGTGCATTGTCTCTCATCTTCTTCCCCACACATTACTCACAGCACTTAGCTTTAATTAAATAACTGGCTATAGTATTTCGTTAATCATCCATAAAGTTTTAATTAGCTAAGTTAATTTAAAAACCCAATTCACCCCCCCCTCTTGGGTTGTCTATCTGGGCAACAAATTAGGATTGTAGGAATCCTACTCTAAGTAGGAATCCTAATCCTACTCCAAATAGGATTTCCAGTCCAAGTAGGAATCCCAGTCCAAGTAGGATTCCTAGTCCTAATCCAATTAGGACTCTAGGAATCCTGCTCCAAGTAGGACTCTTGTTTTAAGTCTAATTAATTAATTCCCTTTGTTCCTTCTTCAACTTATTATCAATCGAATTGATTACTTGTGATTCCTAATCATGATTCAACCATCGGATCGGTCAATGCCTCTAGTGTGTGTGACCCCATAGGTTCTATTCTGACTGGTAGTGAGATATATTGTGATCTCTATCACAATATCATTGAAAACTCCTTTCAATGGGTCGGAACGATTCCAACTCTACTCATTAGGATTTATCGATCATCGAGATAATCCCTGTGAGTCCCACCATCCACCAGTGACACCTAGCAGCATGTAGTAGCTACCCAGCAGAATAGAATGATGAACCTCTAGGTGCAGTTATCATGTGATACAGTCCTTCTATCATGGATCTCTACAAGACGGAGGTCATGGATAACTCGTCAAACCCTTCGTCTGTCATATGTCAAGATTTATTCGACTTAAGTTCGAGAGCGGAGAACTCTTTCTCCACCGTGCAATCTGCCCCGGCCGAGGTCTTACGAACTCAGTCTTATAAATCACATAGGATCTCTCCTTATCTATCAAGGTCGATAAATTTCTTATAGGTGCATACCCTACTCCTACAGTGAATCTACTGCAGCCAATCTACACTGCATGGACCCATATGGATAGAGACCATGTATATGTGCAGTCAAACTACAATAACCTCACTGTGAGTAGCCGAAGCATCGCAGGTCAAAGGACCAGTCACACTACTGCAATATCAAGCAAGTCACTGACGAGTGGATAGACATCCAAGTGATTTTTTGTCTTGGTCACGCTCAGTACCCTTGTTCTTAACAAGCACCTGCACTATTACTTTAGTGTCGCCATACTGTGGACTCGAGTCTCGTCCATCCATAAGAAAAGTAATGTGTGCACTGATCGGATCGATCACCGTCCTTGTGATGATCCATTGATCAGGAGCATTTAGAAATTAATCACCAATGATGCATGGCTCAAATTCTTAACTCTTAAGAATACGCATCATCATCTTATTAATTCTTGGACGATTCATAGACACATAAACAATATGAATAAAAAGATGCCTTTTATTTATTCAATAATAAATAGTCAAGTACAAAATAATGTCCCTAGAATTAACAATGTGTCAGTCAGATTGGCTTCTAGGGCATACATCTAACAATCTTCCACTTGCACTAAAGCCAATTGATCATATATCTTAGGCCTATCTTCTCAAGGTGGGCTTCAGTCTTTTGCTGACTCAGCTGCTTAGTGAATGGGTCTGCCACGTTGTCTGCGGAGTCTACTCTCTGCACCTCGACATACTTCTTCTCAACATAGTCGCGTATGAGGTGGAAACGCCGCTCTATGTGCTTGGACTTCTGATGAGACCTTGGCTCCTTAGCAAGAGCTATGGCGCTATTATTATCGCAGTAGAGTGTTATGGCATCTGATGTCATCACGTCCAACTCTGTAATGAATTTCTTGAACCAGAAGCCTTCTTTAGCAGCTTCAGAGGTGGCGATGTATTCAGCTTCCATAGTAGAATCAGCAATGATCGGTTGTTTAGAACTTTTTCAATTCACCGTACCACCATTGCACAAGAACACATATCTAGATGTTGACTCCTATCATCGACATCAGTCATGAAGTCTAAATCTGTGTACCCTTCTACCTTTAACTCTGATGATCCTCCAAAGATCAAGAATAAATCTTTAGTTCTTCTCAAGTACTTAAGAATATTCTTCACACCTGTCCAGTGTTCTTCATCTGGATTCGACTGATATCTGTTTGTGACACTCACAGCAAGGGCTATATCAGGTCGTGTACATAGCATGGCATACATGAGGCTCCCTATTGCCGATGCATAAGGGATTTTGCTCATACGTTGAATCTCTTCAGATGTGTTGGGGCACATCTTCTTGGAGAGATGAATTCCATGTCTTAGGGATAAGAGACCCCTTTTAGAGTTTTCCATGCTGAACCTTTTCAGCACTTCCTCTATGTACATTTTCTGTGATAGGCCAAGCATCCTTTTAGATCTATCTCTATAGACTTTTATTCCCAAAATATAGGATGCTTCCCCAAGGTCCTTCATGGAGAACTCTTTTGACAACCAGACCTTGACCGAGGTAAGCATGAGAATATCATTCCCTATCAGGAGGATGTCGTCCACGTACAGTACGAGAAATACGACAGCACTCCCACTAACCTTTTTGTAAACACACGGTTCCTCTTCGTTTTTGATGAAATCAAACGTTTTGATTGCGTCATCGAAACGAGTGTTCCAACTCCGAGTTGCTTGCTTTAGTCCATAGATGGACCTTTGCAGCTTGCAGACCTTGTGATCTCTATCACTGGAAGTGAAACCCAAAGGCTGTTCCATATAGATATCTTTATCAAGATATCCATTCAGGAAAGCAGTTTTCACATCCATCTGCCAGATTTCATAATCATGAAATGCTGCAATGGCAAGCAATGTTCGGATAGATTTCAGCATGGCTACAGGTGAAAAGGTTTCCTGATAGTCAATGCCTTCGCGTTGACTATACCCTTTCGCCACTAGCCTTGCTTTATAGGTCTCTACCTTTCCATCCGAACCTATCTTCCTTTTGTAGATCCATTTGCATCCAATAGGTACAATACCATTTGGTGGATCTACTAGGGTCCAGACTTGGTTGGAATGCATGGAGTCTAACTCTGATTTCATAGCTTCCAGCCATTTCTCGGAATCGATATCTGATATCGCCTCGTTGTAGGTTTTGGGATCCTGTATGTGATCCCTATCTCCCACTAGGAACATTTCCTCGGTATCCTCTTCTAGTATACCTAAGTATCTATCGGAAGGATGGGAGATCCTACTAGATCTGTACTGGCTCTGTTGCCCAAGGTGACAAGCCAAAAGGGGGGGATGAATTGGTTTCTCTTAATTTTTACTATCTTACTTATGTCAATTGATGAGTTAGTGGAATATAACAAAGCACAATACAAACACACAAGAAGTATAGTGGTTCGGTGCTCTCCTAAGCACCTACGTCCACTCCCCAAGCGACCCCTTGGGAATTCACTATAATTCCGCGGATTACAGTTGGATTGTTTTCCGGGCTCACAATCCAAAAATCTTTACACTTTGGTTTTCCTGGATCACCAAAAACCTATGTTGGTTTTACGGGCTCACCAACGAACCTATATTGGTTTTCCGGGCTCACCAACGAACCTTTACAATTGGTTTTACGGGTTCACCAATAAACCTACACCGTTGGTTTTGCGGGCTTACCGACAAACCTTTACAAGATGATTAATAAAAGAAGTAAGAAGATTTAAGTTCCTAGATGAGCAAATATAACAATTATAATCTACAAAGAAGAGTTTAGAGAATAGTTATCGCTTGATGAGACGTCTCTCTTCTTTGTCAAGAATGCTTCACTCTTCAAGGGTGGATGGAGCTCTTAATGACTCTTGGAATCTGCTCAACCACTTTCTTTTGACTCTTGAATGAAGCACTTGGATAAAGAAGATTAGGGCACTTGTCTTTTTTGTGTAATCTTTGATATTTTGCAAAAGGATGTTTTCTCTGATGAATAGTGCCACTTTAAATAGTTTCCTTCATCCATTGGACAAGCCCCAATGGTTAGAATTCAAAAACTAGCCGTTACTCACTGTTGGAAGGTCAAAAAGTACTTCTGCAGAACTAGCCGTTATGCTTCTGCCCGTGCTTGGGTCGACTCAACTTTTACTGGGGTCGACTCAACTTTCACTTGGGTCGACTCAACCTTTTCTTGGGTCGACCCTCTCAGAACCACAGAATCTTGCATTTCAGCCTTCCTTCACTTGGGTCGACTCAACATCTTTTTGGGTCGACTCAAGGTTCAGTTGGGTCGACTCAACTTCCACTTGGGTCGACCCTCTCAGGGTTTCCAGAGAACCTATTTTTGAATGTCATTGCCTTTGGGTCGACCCTCTCAGTGTTTGGATCGACTCAAGTTTGGGTCGACTCAACTTCTTCTTGGGTCGACCCTCTCAGTGTTTCCAGAGAACTGTTTTCTTGAGGCTTGAGAGGCTTGAGGTTTGGGTCGACTCATTCTTTACTTGGGTCGACTCAACTACTGTTCATCCGTGCCATTTTTGCAGAAGTGTGCCAGATGCTTTCTTGATGTGCTGGGGTCGACCCAATCAACCTTGGGGTCGACTCAATCCACACTTTGCTGCAATTTAAGGTTAGATTCATCCATATAAACAATGAAATGCATCTTTATCTTACTATACGAATGTACTGAGAGTAACAGACTTATAAATGATGTATCGAATTAACTTGTAACATACTCTTGATTATTGTATTAATCATCAAAATTCCACTATCATCCTCAATCTCTCCCTTTTTCATGATTACAAAATATAGAGTATGAGCCTATTGATACTTGTCTTAAAATTAGTTTTAAAAGGGCTCAAGTTGCTGAATTTCAGCTTTTCAAATTTGAGAGTGAAGTCTCCCCCTATTTCATCCAAATGTTTCCAATTTGACCTTTTGAATTACTCTCCCTTTCTTTTATATTTCATTAAAGATGAAACTTTAAAAATTTGAGATAAAGCATGAGTTTCAGATTATGTATCGAGGTGTGAAAGATATGTGCCAAATTCTAAAATTCTATGTGCCAAATTCTGAAATTCAATATAAATTTTAGATTTTATCATTTTCATTGTTACAAATTGCTCCTCCTTAACTGTATATGCTTTCTTATTATAATTTTCAACTTGTTTGTCAACTTATTTCTCTTTTCTTGCTCAACTTATTTCTCTTTCCTTGTTTCTCCCCCTTTTTGTTATCATCAAATAGGTGCATGGGAATAGACACAATAATTAACAAACATTTTAGTTTCATTGATCAAAATGGAACATTGTAGTATAATAATGCCAAAACAAAACAAATACAATGTTTCTCAATCAAAGTTCAAAGTACATGATCAACACAAAATACATATGAGAACTAGATACATATCCTAGGCTCTAATCAGAATGCTAATATCAGCCTAGGGGGTATCTAATGGCTGTGATCTAGTCCTCATTCTTCTAGCATAAGTGGCGAGAGGAGGTCGAGCCTGATGGGACTGAGTCTGGCGCGGAGCTCGGTGAGCTGGATGACTCTGTGCCGAAATTTCTGACTCAGCTGCCTGTGGCACAGATGGTCCATGAACTTCTCTCTCTCTCCGTAGAGCTCCTATCTGCTCTCTAAGATCATTGATCTCAGCAGTTATAATATCCAGTCTGCTCGTCAGCCCATCAGTGATAGTCCTTGCCTCAGCTGACATAAGCTCAGTCATCTTACTCTAAAACTCATCTGTGTCTCCCGCAGGAACAGATGACGAAGGTCCAGCCTCTGAAGGTGCTGTAGGATGATCCGTAGGCTCCTCATCCTCAAGGATAGGGTCTCCAATATCTGGTGCATCACCCTCTGGTGCATCACCCTGAATCCCTGCTCCAGCACGTACCCACTGCCCGTTCACCTTCTCATAGCCCATGCGAATAAGGAATCGTGCAGTGTATGTGTCTGTTGCCCAGATAGACAACCCAAGAGGGGGGGGGGGTGAATTGGGTTTTTAAATTAACTTAGCTAATTAAAACTTTGTGGATGATTAACGAAATACTATAGCCAGTTATTTAATTAAAGCTAAGTGCTGTGAGTAATGTGTGGGGAAGAAGATGAGAGACAATGCACTACAAACACAAAGTTTTATAGTGGTTCGGAGCTAACCCTTGCTCCTACGTCCACTCCCCAAGTCTCACTTGGGAATTTCACTATAACCTCCTTGGATTACAGCCGGTTGTTTTGCAAGCTCACAACCGAACTTGTTGTTTTACGAGCTCACAACGAACTCGGTCGGTTTTCCCAGGCTCACCGACTAGAACCAACCCCGATTGTTTTCCCGGGCTCACAATCAAACCCTTACACTCGTTGGTTTTAAACCGGCTCACCAACCAACCTTAATCCCCTTGATTCAATCCCCCGATTGAATCAAGTATATACACGAGATAGAAGAAAATAGAAAATAGCTTTTCAAAAAGCAGATTTAAAACAATATAATCGTAAAGGAGTTAGAAGCCCTCAAACGCTTTTAAGATGGTGAAGAGGTGTGGCTTCTGGAACTCCGGTCTCCTCTTGAAAGAGTGATCGACTTGAAAGCAGGAGGAGGAAGCTTTGAATGCTGGGAAGATGTTGGTGGAGCAGTAAATGCAGATCTTCCCTTTTTCTCGTTGAAGAGCACTTAGAGAGCTTGAAGACTTGAATGCTAGGAGTGGAATATGTGTTCTCTGCCTTGCTACAGTCTTCTGTGGCTATTTAAGTCAACCCCCACGGAAACTAGCCGTTACTCTGCTTTTTCTGGCCGTTCTGCACACTCTGCGCAGCCTGACAATGTGACCGTTGGTGGGTTGGAGTCGACTCGCGCGATCAGGAGTCGACTCGGCTGTAGCAGGAGTCGACTCGAGCTTTTCCGGAGTCGACTCGGCAACTGTTCCCAGTTTGAATTAAAGTTGCCGTCTTGACTGGGAGTCGACTCGTCTTGACCCGGAGTCGACTCGCCAACTTCTGGCGCTGACCTGGCAATTTTGGAGTCGGCTCATCCTCTGTAGTCCGTGGATCCAAATTTGAATTTTGTCCACTCGAGTCGACTCGACTGTCCTGGGAGTCGACTCGAATCTCAGAGCCCGAACTCCCGATTCTCTGTCTTTTGGCTCATCCAGTCTTGGAGTCGACTCGAACTTCCTTGGAGTCGACTCGGCTCTCAGTTTCCGAAAGTTGGTCTTCTGCCTTTTGACGTGAAGCTTGTCTTGGAGTCGACTCGAGCTGTCTGGGAGTCGACTCGAATCTCAGAGGCAGTAACATGGTCTTCTGTCTGTCGATGGTCGCACAGTCTCGGAGTCGACTCGCGTACTGCGGGAGTCGACTCGAATCTCAGAGTCCATAAAACGCTCTCTGACTTTTTCTTTGTGTACCGCTGGGAGTCGACTCGCGTTCCACTGGAGTCGACTCGAATCTCAGAGTCCATAAAATGCTCTCTGACTTTTTCTGTGTGTACCGCTGGGAGTCGACTCGCATTCCACTGGAGTCGACTCGAATCTCAGACCTGAAAAACTGCTCTTCTGTCCTTCTGTCTGTTTTCAGTCGGAGTCGACTCGTACTGATCAGGAGACGACTCGAGCTCGTGCCAGTGACCTTGATACGCTTGGAGTCGACTCGTGAAACTCGGGAGTCGACTCGTATCTCAGACATTGGTTCATGCAGACTTCTTAACTTATCCAAAATGCTATGAACCAAGTCTAGAGACACTTGGACAGGATTTTCACTGAAACACTCAATTGAATTCATTAGTAATCACAAGATATACTCAAATGCTTTGAGCTCATCAAAATCAAATGGGGTTTTAATCAATCACTCCACAATCTCCCCCTTTTTGATGATGACAAAACTTTGAGTATATGTAAAATGACTTGCTCAATAATTAATGAAACAAAAACCATAAATGAATTCAAATGTCTGATAATTTAATTTATCCAAGTTTGAAAGGAGTGAAACAGCAAATTTCGGAATTAAAGCTCCCCCTTTCATTTGGAATTATATAAGCCTTCATATTATGCAATCAATTGTTTGGCTTATATGTCATTAAAGATTTAGCTTGATTAAAATTCAGATTCTCCCCCTCAACATATGCATTCAACTATGTTTTGATTTTCTGAATTTCCTTTTAATGCTTTGAAATTTTTGAACTAAAATTTTTGTTTTTAGAGGGAAAATCTGTCAATTTGTTCTTGAGTAGGATTCAGCTAATCTCCGAATATCCCTTGAATAGATTCTGGAGATTACTCCATTAGGAGCCCCAAAAGAGAGATAATGAGCCTCGAGGTACCGAATCCACTTAGAACAAATTTATGTGTGTTTTTAAGAGTTTATCGTTTTATTTATTTCCATTGATTTCTTTTACATATTTTTTAATATTTCTCCCCTTTTACATATTTTACACATTTCTCCCCCTTTTTGTCATCATACCAAAAAGGAGGTAATCACACACAATCAATGGCACAAATGGCACAGTCAATCATCAAATGGCACAGAAATGAAGATAAGATGTCTACTCATTGTATTGATATGAAGGTGAATACATTTGAGCATACAATAGGTAAAGCCAGAACAATACAAAAGAAGACAAAACACAACTCAAAATCATCTATGACCTCCTCGAGGATGTGCCTCCCCCTCTCGAGGATACATCTCCTCCTCTGGAGGATGTAGCTCCCCCTCTCGAGGATACATCTCCTCCTCTGGAGGATGTAGCTCCTCCTCTCGAGGATGTGACTCCTCCTCTCAATCGGCTCTGCTCCATGAGGAGGGCGACTGCCTCTGTAACATGGCCCAGCTGCGTGATAATAGACGTGGTGGCTCTGCTATGTGTAGTGGAGAGCTCAGTCACCGACGTCTGAAGCCCAGTCACCGAGGTCTGAAGTGCGTCCAGCTTGTCGATGAGCACATTCGACAAGCGCTCGGCCCCCTCGGTGGTGGTGTGCATGTCACGGCAGATGTCATCCCGCATCCTCCTCGTGGTGCTCGTGACCTCGCTCATGCTGTGGAACTGGGCCTGCACCAGGGTCCTAATGTTGTAGATCTCCTGCCGCACCTCAGCCGTCATGTCTGTCACGGCTGTCAAGGATGGGACCAGTGCTGAGGATGGAGTGGGTGCAGGAGTGGGAGCTGGCACGGAACCTCGGAGCTCCCGGAGCAGCTCGTCCCTCAAATCTCGGACGATCTCCTGCCGCAGCTCCCGGAGCTGCTCTGGATCAATACGGACCTCCATAGATGGTGGAGCTGAGGAGGAAGGTCCGGCAGAGGTGGTAGGAGCAGGAGGAGTGGATGGAAGGTCTGGATGGTCTGGGGACTCTGGGTAGTCAAAATCTGGCTCAGGACTGGGTGATGGTCTGGTGGTCTGAGCGGTGAGAGTGGACTTCCTAACCCAGATCCCTTCTCTCTTCCGAAATCCCATCCTGTGCATGGTCTCCGTACCCAAGCGATCAGTCCATCGCAAGGTACGAGAGGGTTCCTTCTCAGGAATGGAAATTTCGTACCTAAAGAGAAGAGTGAATAACATTCCGTATGGGAGGGAGAGCCTAGGTCTATCCAGGGGCTCACACATATACCTATAAATGAGCTTGGGGAAGTTGACCGGGGTGTCCTGAAGAATGTAAGACATAATAGCTAGGTCCCTCTCATTCACAAAATCAAATCTCCCTGTCTTAGGGAAGATGGACCTGGACAAAATGCTCAAAAGGATTCTCACTTCAATAGGAAGTGAGCTAGCAGATACCTCATCTAGGGGAGACTGAGGTGGATGCCCTAAGACGATCGTAAGGGCCTCAAATCTATCCTCAGGATGTGCAGGAGCCACCCCTACTAATGGAAGGTGGAGGATATGGGCAATGAGGTCCTCTATGACACGCAATGGGACACCTAATACCGTGCCCTCAATACCTCCATCTCCCCGATGGACGGTACTGTAGAACTCTTGAACTAGGCCAGGATAGGTGGGAAGGTCCAAGGTGAGGAAGTACTCTAGACCCTGGGCTCTAAGCCTATCGCCTATGGTGAATCCTTTCCGGGAGAGATAGTCGAAAGTGACATACCTCCCGGAGGTGACGGCCTTCCCGGCCAACGGCCTAACATGAACCACCCTAGGCGGGGAACGATCCGGAGGAGGTTGCCTCGCGGGATCGTGCCGCGCCTTGGAGCGCCGCTCGGGACCGGCCACGGGACGGGACCTCTTTCTAACAACTCCCTTGCGAGGCATCTTGACCTAAACGAGATGAAAACCTAGAGAACGAAGAAGGATCGATAGAGGAAGCTCGGGACTGACCTGAAAAGACCTAGGAACGGACGAAAACTCAATGTCCGGCGAAGAATCGACGGGAAAAGGGCTTGGAGACGATCGAGGATGACCTAGGAGTCGGCTCTAGGGCTTTGTGAACAGTGGCGGCTTGAGAAAAAGTGTTTGCGAAACGACAAACCTAGGGTTAAAAAGTCGGATCCCGACTGCGAGTCGACTCCCTTGAGTCGCGAGTCGACTCGACCTCGAGTCGACTCCAGAAAATGCGCGAGTCGACTCTCCTTATGTGCCTGTAGACTTCGAGTCGACTCCCGACAATGTGCGAGTCGACTCCCCCTCAGCTGCCAACTTTGCGAGTCGACTCCCCCAAATGCGCGAGTCGACTCCCCCTTAGGAGGCGGCTCTGAAACTTACTCGAGTCGTCTCTAACCTTGGCACGCACTTAAAAATCATGCTATAACCGTGCCAAATGAGGAAAAATCACCTAGTTGGGATCTGATTTGATGATCATTGAATAGAAACTCTATTTTAACCTCATTTTAACCATCAAAATCAATTAATCTAGTGAAAACTCCCACTAGGATGGGTCAATCACTCCTAATCCCCTCCTAAGTACACTGAACCTCTCTTCACTTAGGAGTTTTGTGAAAATATCTGCTAATTGATTATCAGTACAAACAAATTGGAGAGTCACATCACCATTCAATACATGATCTCTTATGAAGTGATGTCTTATCTCAATGTGTTTAGTTCTTGAGTGTTGAATTGGATTTTTAGTTAGGTTTATGGCACTTGTATTATCACAATTAATGGGGATTTTATCTTGTTTAATGCCATAATCTTCTAATTGTTGTTTAATTTACAAGATTTGAGCACAACAACTCCCGGCTGCAACATATTCAGCTTCTGCAGTGGATAATGCAACCGAGTTTTGTTTCTTGCTAAACCATGAGATTAGGTTTTCTCCTAGAAATTGACAAGACCCGCTGGTACTTTTTCTATCAAGCTTACATCCAGCGAAGTCTGAATCTGTGTACCCTATTAAGTTTAGGCTAGATTCTTTAGAGTACCACAGCCCTATGTTCTTAGTTCCTATTAAGTATTTAAAGATTCTCTTAACTGCAGCTAGGTGTGATTCTTTAGGATTAGCCTGATATCTAGCACACATGCACACACTAAACATAATATCAGGCCTACTTGCAGTAAGATACAGTAAAGAACCTATCATACCTCTATAAAGTTTTTGATCTACAGATTTACCTGATTCATCTTGGTCTAACTTACATGATGAGCTCATGGGGGTGCTGATTGACTTGTTTCCCTCCATATCGAACTTCTTGAGCATCTCCTTGATATATTTGGCTTGATTGATGAAGATGCCTCCTTCAGATTGTTTGATTTGAAGTCCGAGGAAGTAGTTCAGCTCTCCCATCATGCTCATCTCAAACTCACTCTGCATCAAATCAGCAAATTCCTCGCAGAGGCGATTGTTAGTAGCACCGAAAATGATATCATCAACATAAATCTGTACTAATAACATATCCTTATTTTTCTTTTTCAGAAATAATGTTGTATCTACATTTCCCCTAGAGAATTCATGTTCTAATAGGAATTTACTAAGTCTCTCATACCATGCTCTAGGTGCTTGTTTTAGACCATAAAGTGCTTTGTTCAGTTTATACACATGATTGGGGTATTGATGATTTTCAAAACCAGGAGGTTGTTCCACATATACCTCCTCATTAATAAACCCATTTAGAAAAGCACTTTTTACATCCATTTGATATAGCTTGAAGTCCTTAGAGCATGCATATGCTAATAATAGTCTAATAGCCTCAAGTCTAGCTACGGGAGCAAAGGTTTCATCAAAGTCTATACCTTCTTCTTGATTATAACCCTTTGCTACTAGTCTAGCCTTATTCCTTATAACAATTCCATTTTCATCTAGCTTATTTTTATATATCCATTTTGTACCTATAATTGGATATTCAGAAGGTCTCTCTACTAGATCCCACACTTTGTTTCTAGTAAATTGGTTTAGTTCTTCTTGCATTGCATTTATCCAATTTACATCATTTTCGGCTTCTTCTATATGTTTGGGCTCAAAGTGTGAAACAAAAGCTAGATGGTTATTCAAATTTCTAAGGGATGCTCTAGTCCTAACGGGTTGGGATGGATCATCTAGAATTAGTTCCTTAGGATGCCCATGAGCATACCTCCAAGCTTTAGTTAGCCCATGATCCACTATAGGCTCTTGGTTTGATGATTCTCCTTCAATCAACTTTTGATTATCATCTTGTAATCCCATCTCATCTATCTTTTCTTCAAGTATTTCAATATCATCATCAAAATTAACCTTCTTACTAGATGAGATGTCACTAGAGTCATCAAAAACAACATGTATAGATTCTTCTATAACTAGGGTTCTTTTATTAAAGATTCTATAGGCTTTACTAGTTGTAGAATAACCTAGGAATATTCCTTCATCAGATTTTGGATCAAATTTCCCTAGATTATCTTTCCCATTATTATGTACAAAACACCTACATCCGAAAACATGAAAATAGTTAACCTTTGGTTTTCTGTTTTTCCACAGTTCATATGGTGTTTTCTTTATGATGGGTCTTAATAGAACTCTGTTTAATACATGGCAAGAAGTATTAATGGCTTCTCCCCAAAAGTACTTAGGGAGGTTACTTTCACATAACATCGTTCTAGCCATTTCCTCTAGGGTTCTATTTTTCCTTTCCACAACTCCATTTTGTTGTGGTGTCCTTGGTGCTGAGAAATTATGGGTTATCCCCGTTTTACTACAAAATTCATCAAATAATTGATTTTCGAATTCGGTACCATGGTCACTTCTAATAGCTATAACTGAGGACTCTCTAGCATTTGTTACTTCCTTATGGAACTTCTTAAACATAGAAAATGCTTGATCCTTATGCGCTAGAAACATGACCCATGTGTACCTAGAGTAATCATCTACTATAACTAGACCATATTTATTTCCACCTAGGCTTGTTGTTCTAGTTGGACCAAATAGGTCCATGTGTAGTAATTCTAGAGGCCTAGAAGTAGAGACATATTTTATGGATTTAAAAGAGTTTCTAGATTGTTTGCCAAATTGACATGCTTCACATATTTTGTTCTTTTCAAATTTTAATTTTGGCAAACCTATCACGGAGTCTCTTTTAACTAGTTTAGTTATTGTGTCCATGCTTGCATGACCTAACTTACGGTGCCATAACCAACTAGCATCATTTTCTTTAGTTTCATTAACAACTAAACATTGGTTATGTTTTGTAAGGTCTTCTAGATCTACCACATATACATTTCCACGTCTCATCCCTTTAAAAACTAAACTATTATCATTAGGATTTGTTATAATACATAGTGATGGTTTAAACATAACATCATATCCTTTATCACATAATTGACTAATGCTTAACAAGTTATGCTTAAGACCATCAACATATCTAACATTATCTATAAAGGTAGAAGGGGTGATTTGAACTTTACCAATACCAATGATGTGACCTTGGTTGTTGTCTCCAAAAGTCACAGCACCTCCCTTCTTAGCTTCAAGGGTGAAAAATTGATCTTTATCACCCGTCATGTGCCTTGAACAGCCACTATCCAAATACCAGCAGTTTTTGTTGACCTTGGCTGCAAGACACTCCTACACAAGCAAATCATGTCATCTTAGGTACCCAAGTTTTCTTGGGTCCTTCATGGTTAGTCAAGTTGGTTCCTTTTGGAACCCATACCCTTTTATTTTTTTTTTTAGTTTTACTTTTTCTAAAATTACATGCATTTGCTTTATGTCCTACTATTCCACAACAAAAGCAAGTTATTTTCTTAATTTTAGTTTCCCCAGCTTTAACAAAGAAGTTACTAAGAAGTTTTTGCTTATTCCTTGGTTTATACCCTAAACCCGCTTTATTAAATACGGCTCGTTGATTATTAAGTATCATGTTTAACTTTTCAGAACTATATGTGAATTTTTCAACTAAGGGTTTGTATTTGTTTAGTTCTTTAGTTAATGTCTGATTTTCGGTTTTTAGATCATTTAGCTCTTTAGTTAGATCCTTGTTTAAGACTTGTTTATGGTTTTTGAGATCTGAAAATTCCTTTGTTAGTTTCTCAATATCTTTCGTTAAGGTGTTAGTCTTCTTAATTAGGAGTTGGTTGCTTGTCTTAAGTTCTAGATTTTCTTTGGTGAGATTATCTTTATCCTTAATTAATGAATCATGTTTATGAATATAACTTGGTTAGTTACTTTTAGTTCTCTGTTTTTAACATTTATATTCTTATACTCAATCATTAATTCATTGAACGCATCATAAAGTTCATCAAATGTAAAATCAAAATGCGTATCGAAAATTACCTCATTTTCGTTGGCCATGAAACAGAAATTGGCCTTCTTTTCTTGTTCTTCATCCGATGATGAAGATGATGCGTCGGAGTCCGATAGGTGGTGACAAGTGCCTTCTTCTTCTTGTACTTACTCCCCTTCTTCAATAAGGGGCACTCTGCTCTTATGTGTCCCGGCTTCTTGCACTCGTAACACCCAATCCCCTCATTTTTCCTTTCCTTACCTTTGTCTCTGCGGTAGGAATTTGAGGGACCTCTCCTTTGATGATACGTCTACTTGTGGTTGATAAACTTCTTGAACTTGCGCACAAGAAGTGCCTCACCACCATCTTCCTCATCTTCTTCCTCTTCACTGCTGCTGCTGCAAGACAGGTCCTTGTTAGAAGAAGTAGATTTTAAAGCTATTACCTTTTTCTTATGGGAGGACTCTTCCTCGTTGTATTGTTTCATGGTAAGCTCATGCGTCATCAGGGATCCAAGGAGCTCTTCAAGTTGAAGCTTGTTCAAGTCTTTAGCTTCTTGGATCGCCGTCACCTTGGCTTCCCACAACCTTGGTAGACACCGAAGGATTTTCCTGACAAGTTCACTGTTAGTATAGTTCTTGCCAAGGCTTTTTAGGCCATTGACAATATCAGTAAACCTAGTGAACATGCTTGTGATTGTTTCATTTGAATCCATTTTAAATAGTTCATATTTATGAACCAAGATGTTTATTTTGGATTCCTTGACTTGATTCGTGCCCTCATGGGTCACTTCAAGTCTGTCCCAAATTTCTTTTGCAGAATTACAAGTTGAAACTCTATTGAATTCATTACGGTCTAAGGCACAGTAAAACACATTCATTGCTTTAGAGTTTAGTTGTGCCTTCCTCATGTCATGTTCATCCCAATCCGTTTCTAGTTTGGGTATCTTAACACCCTCTACATATGTGGATGGGATGTATGGGCCATTCACTACAATGGTCCACATCTCATAGTCTTGGGCTTGGATGAATATTCTCATCCTAGCCTTCCAGTATGAGTAGTCGGATCCATTGAAGAAAGGAGGTCTTTGGGTGGACTGACCCTCAATGTGAGAAGATCCAAATGGGGTTGTCATTTTGATCTTTTAACTCTTGAGTGGAAGAGTTTTTGGCTCTGATACCACTTGTTGCCCAGATAGACAACCCAAGAGGGGGGGGGGGTGAATTGGGTTTTTAAATTAACTTAGCTAATTAAAACTTTGTGGATGATTAACGAAATACTATAGCCAGTTATTTAATTAAAGCTAAGTGCTGTGAGTAATGTGTGGGGAAGAAGATGAGAGACAATGCACTACAAACACAAAGTTTTATAGTGGTTCGGAGCTAACCCTTGCTCCTACGTCCACTCCCCAAGTCTCACTTGGGAATTTCACTATAACCCCCTTGGATTACAGCCGGTTGTTTTGCAAGCTCACAACCGAACTTGTTGTTTTACGAGCTCACAACGAACTCGGTCGATTTTCCCAAGCTCACCGACTAGAACCAACCCCGATTGTTTTTCCGGGCTCACAATCAAACCCTTACACTCGTTGGTTTTAAACCGGCTCACCAACCAACCTTAATCTCCTTGATTCAATCCCCCGATTGAATCAAGTAAATACACGAGATAGAAGAAAACAGAAAATAGCTTCTCAAAAAGCAGATTTAAAACAATATAATCGTAAAGGAGTTAGAAGCCCTCAAACGCTTTTAAGATGGTGAAGAGGTGTGGCTTCTGGAACTCCGGTCTCCTCTTGAAAGAGTGATCGACTTGAAAGCAGGAGGAGGAAGCTTTGAATGCTGGGAAGATGTTGGTGGAGCAGTAAATGCAGATCTTCCCTTTTTCTCGTTGAAGAGCACTTAGAGAGCTTGAAGACTTGAATGCTAGGAGTGGAATATGTGTTCTCTGCCTTGCTACAGTCTTCTGTGGCTATTTAAGTCAACCCCCACGGAAACTAGCCGTTACTCTGCTTTTTCTGGCCGTTCTGCACACTCTGCGCAGCCTGACAATGTGACCGTTGGTGGGTTGGAGTCGACTCGCGCGATCAGGAGTCGACTCGGCTGTAGCAGGAGTCGACTCGAGCTTTTCCGGAGTCGACTCGGCAACTGTTCCCAGTTTGAATTAAAGTTGCCGTCTTGACTGGGAGTCGACTCGTCTTGACCCGGAGTCGACTCGCCAACTTCTGGCGCTGACCTGGCAATTTTGGAGTCGGCTCATCCTCTGTAGTCCGTGGATCCAAATTTGAATTTTGTCCACTCGAGTCGACTCGACTGTCCTGGGAGTTGACTCGAATCTCAGAGCCCGAACTCCCGATTCTCTGTCTTTTGGCTCATCCAGTCTTGGAGTCGACTCGAACTTCCTTGGAGTCGACTCGGCTCTCAGTTTCCGAAAGTTGGTCTTCTGCCTTTTGACGTGAAGCTTGTCTTGGAGTCGACTCGAGCTGTCTGGGAGTCGACTCGAATCTCAGAGGCAGTAACATGGTCTTCTGTCTGTCGATGGTCGCACAGTCTCGGAGTCGACTCGCGTACTGCGGGAGTCGACTCGAATCTCAGAGTCCATAAAACGCTCTCTGACTTTTTCTTTGTGTACCGCTGGGAGTCGACTCGCGTTCCACTGGAGTCGACTCGAATCTCAGAGTCCATAAAACGCTCTCTGACTTTTTCTGTGTGTACCGCTGGGAGTCGACTCGCATTCCACTGGAGTCGACTCGAATCTCAGACCTGAAAAACTGTTCTTCTGTCCTTCTGTCTGTTTTCAGTCGGAGTCGACTCGTACTGATCAGGAGACGACTCGAGCTCGTGCCAGTGACCTTGATACGCTTGGAGTCGACTCGTGAAACTCGGGAGTCGACTCGTATCTCAGACATTGGTTCATGCAGACTTCTTAACTTATCCAAAATGCTATGAACCAAGTCTAGAGACACTTGGACAGGATTTTCACTGAAACACTCAATTGAATTCATTAGTAATCACAAGATATACTCAAATGCTTTGAGCTCATCAAAATCAAATGGGGTTTTAATCAATCACTCCACAGTGTCAGTGAAAAGTAGATGCCTGGAGATCTCTCCCTCTACAGATATATCATGCTGTCGGAAGATCAAGGTGAGTATCATACCATAAGGCAGGGAGACTCTGGAGTTGCATATTACCTTCCTCATCTGCCTCAGTATCATAGCCGGGAGATTCAGGGGAATGCCCTGAATAATGTGCTCCATAACAACCAGATCTCGCTCAAAAATGAGATCAAATCTTCCGCTCTTCGGAAACAAAATCCAACCAATGAAGTTGTGCAACAACCTCATTTTCGCTGAAAGAGAGCTTGCTATTACATTTTCTGAGTAGTCGAAGTCTTCATTCTCAAGAATCAACTGCAAGGCTCTCAATTTGTTGTCGGGCTTTTCTGGAGTTGCTCCTTCGCAGGGGAGATGAAGCAACTCACTCAAACTCTTTTCGGAGACTCTAACCCTTACTCCGCGAACTTCAGATATAAGCCCTCCCATTCCAGTTTTGAGGAAGGCATAGAACTCACGGACTAATCCCGGGTAGATCACCACATCTAGGGAGCAAAGATACTCCCATCCTTGCCTTCGGATCCATTCCCCCAAACGGAACCCTTCTTGATCCAAAAACTCGGAATGGATCCTTCTCCCCGTGGTAACCGATCTCCCCGCAAATTTTGCAAGTTGGACTGAAGGGGAGGGAGGAGAAGGTGGCTCTACACGTGTCTCACCTTGTGGAGACACTGTAGATGGCTCTGTAGCATCCCTATCCGCACGAGTGATCCATGAAACTCTCTCGGATCGCTTGGCTACGGCTCTCTTGGGTCCCATTTCTTTAAGATGTTGATGTAATCTACTGTTTGGAGATGATTGGAGGAGATTTGAGAGTGGAGAATAGGATTTTCGGAAGAGGACAAAGTGAAAACAGTGCCCTAGATGGCTCACGGGTCCCCCTTTTAACAGTGGGTTCCCGACGTTGGGTCGACCCTAGGTTTTTCTTGGGTCGACTCAACGTTGGGTCGACCCTATTCTGGGTTGGGTCGACCCAAGTTCAGAAATTTTTCTTTCTCTTTCTTTTCCCTTTTAAAAATTTTTCTTTCTTCCAATCCTTGCAAATTCTTACTGGGACAATGATACATGAGTAAGGAATCTATAGATGACAAGTTTGACTCATGTTTCGTGGGTTTTTAGAAATGGGAGGAGTGTATCATGAGACAGCTTGCTTCCTTTTATATCTCCTCAATAAAAAGGATCACATATGCCTAATTCCCTCCTAAACGTGCAAAATCTATCTTCACTCAAAGGTTTTGTGAATATGTCAGCTAATTGTTTCTCAGTACATACATGCTTAATACATATGTTTCCATTTTGCACATGATCTCTAATAAAACGATATCTTATTTCAATGTGTTTGGCTTTAGAGTGCTGAACCGGATTTTTAGTAAGATTGATGACACTAGTATTATCACACTTTATAGGAATGTTATCTAGTTTAACTCCATAGTCCTCTAGTTGTTGCTTAAGCCACAGTACTTGAGCACAACAACTGCTGGCAGCTATATATTCAGCTTCAGCCGTCGACAGTGCTACTGAATTCTGCTTTTTGCTAAACCATGATACTAAGTTATTTCCTAAAAATTGACATATTCCACTAGTGCTCTTCCTATCTAATTTGCATCTAGCAAAATCAGCATCTGAGTAGGCAAACAAATCTAGACAGGAGTCTCTCGAGTACCATAATCCTATGTTTATAGTTCCTCTTAAATATCTAAGGATTCTTTTAACAGCACTTAAATGTGACTCCTTAGGATCTGATTGGTATCTAGCACATATTCCTACACTAAACACGATGTCTGGTCTACTAGCAGTAAGGTAGAGCAAGGATCCAATTAATCCTCTATAAAGCTTAATATCAATACTCTTTCATTTCTCATCTTTGTCAAGCTTACTAGTAGGATTCATTGGAGTGCCTACTCCCTTGTGATTTTCATTCCCAAACTTCTTTAGTATTTCCTTTGTATACTTAGTTTGATGAATGAAGATACCTTCTTTAGTTTGTTTGATTTGTAATCCGAGAAAGAAACTTAGTTCTCCCATCAAACTCATCTCGAATTCTCCGTGCATTAAATCAGCAAACTCTTTGCAAAGATTATCATTTGTGGCACCAAAGATCATGTCATCTACATATATTTGTACCACTAGCAGATTTTCGTTCTTTCTTTTGAGAAAAAGTGTTTTATCTACATTTCCTCTACTGAAGTCATTATTTAGTAGAAATTTGCTTAATCGATCATACCAAGCCCTAGGTACTTGCTTCAATCCATATAATGCCTTATGTAGTCTAAACACATGATTTGGCAATTCATGATTCTCAAAACCAGGAGGTTGCTCTACATATACTTCTTCCTCTATAAAACCGTTTAAGAATGCACTTTTTACATCCATTTGATACAATTTGAAATCCATGAAACATGCAAAAGCTAGAAGTAATCTAATAGCCTCTAATCTAGCTACGGGAGCAAATGTTTCATCAAAATCTATCCCTTCTTCTTGATTGTATCCCTTAGCTACAAGTCTAGCTTTATTTCTTACAACTTCCTCATTTTCATCTAATTTATTTCTAAAGATCCATTTTGTTCCAATTACAGAGTTATGCTTTGGTCTCTCAGTTAATGTCCATACATTACTTCTTTTGAATTGATTTAATTCTTCTTGTATAGCATTTATCCAATTGGTATCTTTTTCAGCTTCTTCATAAGTCTTAGGTTCTAACTGTGAAGCAAAAGCAAGATAATCATTTAAATTTCTAAGAGAGGATCGAGTTCTTACCCCTTGAGATGGATCACCAATGATTAAGTCTTTAGGGTGTCCATATGCATACCTCCATTCCTTTGGCAAGTCTTGAGATTGTGGTGGCACGCAATCATTTCCCTTATCTTGAATTGGCACGTCATCAAGATTTAACTTTTCAAAGTTAATAATTCCTGCATCATCATCAAGAATATTTTCTTTCCTAGCAGACTCACTATCAGACTCATCAAATATGATATTAACTGACTCTTCGACTACAAGAGTTCTTTTATTGAACACTCTGTATGCCCTGCTAGATGTGGAGTATCCTAAGAAGATACCTTCATCTGACTTGGCATCAAATTTACTTAGATCCTCCTTGCCATTGTTTAAAATGAAACATCTACATCCAAATACTCTAAGATATTTAGCGGTTGGTTTCTTATTCTTTCAAAGTTCATAAGGAGTTTTCTTGGTTATAGGTCGTATTAAAACCCGATTTAGAATATGGCAAGCAGTGCTTATAGCTTCAGCCCAAAAGTACTTTGGAAGATTTGACTCACACAATATCGTGCGTGCCATTTCTACCAAGGTCCTGTTTTTTCTTTCAACAATTCTATTTTGTTGAGGCGTTCTAGGTGCTGAAAATTGATGTGAGATACCGTTTTCATTACAAAATTCTTCAAAGTGTTGATTTTCAAATTCAGTTCCATGATCACTTCGAATTGCTGTTAAGGTGAGCTTCTTTTCATTTATGATATAATTATAATGTTTCAAGAATGCTGAAAATGCTTCATTCTTATGTGCCAAAAATGAAACCCATGTATATCTTGAAAAATCATCTACTATAACTAGTCCATACTTCTTCCCTCCTAGATTCGTAGTTCTAGTGGGTCCAAATAGATCCATATGTATGAGTTCAAAAGGCCTAGTTGTTGATACTATATTCTTTGATTTGAAGGATGATTTTGTTTATTTTCCTAATGAGCATGGTCCACAAATTTTGTCCTTTTCAAAGATCAATTTTGGCACATCTTTTATTAATTCCTTCTTGACTAGTTTTGATATTAATTCCATACTAGCATGTCCTAGTCTACGATGCCAAAGCCAACTTGTTTCATTTTTCTTTTCTTCATTAGTAATTAAACATAATCCATTTTTCTTGCCTAATTCATGAAGATCTACCATGTAAATATTTCTTTGCCTTTGTCCTATAAGTACAATGCTATTATCTTTAGGATTTGTGATTATGCATACTGATACTTCAAATGTGACTTTAAACCCTTTATCACAAAATTGACTTATGCTAAGTAGGTTATGTTTCAAACCATTAACTAATAAGACATTTTCTATGAAGGTAGATGGAGTAATAAAAATTTTACCCTTTCCAATGATATACCCTTTTCCATTGTCTCCATAGGTTACTACTCCACCCTTCTTAGATTCCAAGGTGACAAATTGGTCTACGTCACCGGTCATGTGTCTTGAACAGTCGCTATCTAGATACCATCGTTTATCCACTTTATTAGCTACAAGACACTCCTCATCGTCATTGGCCATATGGCATATTTAGGCCGTCTCTTGATGATCTTCCTCTTCCGAACTTGACTCCTCACTTTCACTCCATTCAGCCATGAAGTTCTTCTTTTTAAGTTTTCTTGCCATCCACTTTAATTCCGGGCAATCTATCTTATAATGCCCGGGCTTGTTACACTCATAATAAATAGGTGTTTCTTTTTTCTTTTCTTTGTCCTTACCCTTTTCTTTGCTTGAGCTATCTTTGAAGAAGGGTTTCTTTTTGTGAAATCTCTTCTTACCTCTCATAAATTTTTTGAATTTTCTTCCAAGCATAGCCATTCCTTCTTCATCAAATTCATCATCATCATCAGATTCTTCCGACTCAGTTTCCTGTTTTGGAGTGGTAGACTTTAGGGCAATGGTCTTTCTTCTCTTGACCTCATCTTCTGAATTTTGCCTCATGGTCAACTCATGGGTCATGAGTGATCCTAGAAGTTCCTCTAATTGCAGTGTATTGAGGTCCTTTGCTTCCTGAATTGCTGTTACCTTGGCCTCCCAAACTCTTGGTAGAGACCTGAGAATTTTTCGCACCAATTCAGAGTTAGTATAAGACTTTCCTAAACTCTTTAGCCCATTTATAATTTCAGTAAAATGAGTAAACATATCAGTTATGGACTCAGTGGATTCCATTTTAAACAATTCATACTTATGTACTAATATGTTTATTTTTGACTCTTTAACTTGATTAGTTCCTTCATGTGTGACCTCAAGTTTATCCCAAATTTCTTTTGCAGAGATGCATGTAGATATTCTATTGAATTCACTTACATCTAATGAACAGTAAAGTACATTAATCGCTTTAGCATTTAATTGTGCTAATCTTCTATCACTTTCATTCCAATCCATTTCTGGTTTGGGTATGATAGTGCCCTCTATACTGATTGTGGGTGTGTGAGGTCCTCTAGTTATAATATACCACAATTCATAGTCTAGAGCTTGAATAAATATCCTCATCCTAGCTTTTCAGTATGTATAATTTGTGCCATTAAATAGAGGAGGTCTATTTGTGGATTGCCTCTCACTCATAGAACATTCCACTTGGGTTGTCATGATCTTTGACTCTTGATTGTGAGATCAACAAATACTATAAGAGCACCTTACTCTGATACCACTTGTTGCCCAAGGTGACAAGCCAAGTGGGGGGGTGAATTGGTTTCTCTTAATTTTTACTATCTTACTTATGTCAATTGATGAGTTAGTGGAATATAACAAAGCACAATACAAACACACAAGAAGTATAGTGGTTCGGTGCTCTCCTAAGCACCTACGTCCACTTCCCAAGCGACCCCTTGGGAATTCACTATAATCCCGCGGATTACAGTTGGATTGTTTTCTAGGCTCACAATCCAAAAACCTTTACACTTTGGTTTTTCGGGATCACCAAAAACTTATGTTGGTTTTACGGGCTCACCAACGAACCTATGTTGGTTTTCCGGGCTCACCAACGAACCTTTACAATTGGTTTTACGGGTTCACCAAGAAACCTACACTGTTGGTTTTGCGGGCTTACCGACAAACCTTTACAAGATGATTAATAAAAGAAGTAAGAAGATTTAAGCTCCTAGATGAGCAAATATAACAATTATAATCTACAAAGAAGAGTTTAGAGAATAGTTATCGCTTGATGAGACGTCTCTCTTCTTTGTCAAGAATGCTTCACTCTTCAAAGGTGGATGGAGCTCTTAATGACTCTTGGAATCTGCTCAACCACTTTCTTTTGACTCTTGAATGAAGCACTTGGATGAAGAAAATTAGGGCACTTGTCTTTCTTGTGTAATCTTTGATATTTTGCAAAAGGATGTTTTCTCTGATGAATAGTGCCACTTTAAATAGTTTTCTTCATCCATTGGACAAGCCCCAATGGTTAGAATTCAAAAACTAGCCGTTACTCACTGTTGGAAGGTCAAAAAGTACTTCTGCAGAACTAGCCGTTATGCTTCTGCCCGTGCTTGGGTCGACTCAACTTTTACTAGGGTCGACCCAACTTTCACTTGGGTCGACGCAACCTTTTCTTGGGTCGACCCTCTCAGAACCACAGAACCTTGCATTTCAGCCTTCCTTCACTTGGGTCGACTCAACATCTTTTTGGGTCGACTCAAGATTCAGTTGGGTCGACTCAACTTCCACTTAGGTCGACCCTCTTAGGGTTTCCAGAGAACCTATTTTTGAATGTCATTGCCTTTGGGTCGACCCTCTCAGTGTTTGGGTCGACTCAAGTTTGGGTCGACTCAACTTCCTCTTGGGTCGACCCTCTCAGTGTTTCCAGAGAACTGTTTTCTTGAGGCTTGAGAGGCTTGAGGTTTGGGTCGACTCATTCTTTACTTGGGTCGACCCAACTACTGTTCATCCGTGCCATTTTTGCAGAAGTATGCCAGATACTTTCTTGATATGCCGGGGTCGACCCAATCAACCTTGGGGTCGACTCAATCCACACTTTGCTGCAACTTAAGGTTAGACTCATCCATATAAACAATGAAATGCATCTTTATCTTATTATACGAATATACTGAGAGTAACAGACTTATAAATGATGTATCGAATTAACTTGTAACATACTCTTGATTATTGTATTAATCATCAAAATACCACTATCATCCTCAGGCTCTGTATGAATGAAGGGAAAATTTCCCGAGTTGTCCGATAAAATCGAACGCCAGGCATGAAAAATCAGTTTTAAATTTTTTTTTATTTTATTTATAACAATTATAAATATTAAATTTAAATTTTATATAAAATTACCTCAAGCCCGTAGCGGAAGTTGGTCGAGGTAATTTGAATCTGGATCTGGATTTGGATCCCTGAAGGTAGCTCTGCAAGGCCTGGATCTGCAAGCCCTCTACTTCGCACGCACGTCAAGCTTCGCAAGAAGGTTGGATGATGTCTTTACTCGTGCAAAACAATCTTTTGCAAAAGGGACCCTTGGAAGAAAAGAAATCCAGAAAAAGGACCTTCCCTTTTCTCTTTCTTTCTTTCTTCGGTTTCTTTTCTCCCGTTTCTTCACAGCACGCCTAAGCCACAGACGCCCGTCTCTTGATCCTGATCACAGAGGGAATAGAAGGGAGGAGAGGACATCGGATCTGGGCCGAGCTCCAAACCACCAGAGAGAAAGGACTCCTTCCTCTCTCTTCTTCTTCTTCTCCACAGAATCAAAAACTCCTTCTGTCTGACTATTTTCTTCTCAAGAAAATTCTCATCCTCTCGTCTTCAAGATGATACGGTGGCCTCAAATAGGCCAACGCTAAGAGGAGTTAAGAGGCGCTATTGACCAAGCATTAAAGAATTCATTTATGGATGAATTTCATAACGCTTGTTTCAAAACAAACGGTGGGAAAAAACTAATGAATCGATGAAAACGTGCCAGATTTCAAAGATCTAAATGAACCGGAATGTAGCCGGTTCAAAACCGAACATTCCGGTCTAGACGGCAAGCCGAACGGAGTCCGGATGGTGGCACGTCGTGGCGTTGAACCAAGGACGGAGAAGACTGTTTTTGCTCCCAGGCTTCCTTTCCATCGCGGCTCACAAGCATCGCTTAAGGGTCCATGAGCTTAAGGGTCCATGGGTCCACAGGAGGTATTTAAATGGGATTTAAAAACCAAGTCAGCCGTTAACCATTGAAATGGTTTTAGCCAAATAGGAAATGGGTTAGCCCATTTTGTAATAAAGCAAGCCTATTTGGTTCTAATCCAAATTGACAGCCGATTTAAATGATTTTGACTCGGAAAAAATTCCACATGAGTCCGACTCATGGGGAATTCAATTGGGTCCAGTTTCGGCTCGATCCAAGTCCGACTTAGATCAGAACAAATACGAAATTAAATCCCACTTAAATCATGATCGAGCCCAATTACACTAATTTAGACCCAATCAAATTCAATCTCAACAATTGAGTCCTGATCAAGTTCCATTACATTAATTGAAACTTGATTGACCCGAAATACAGACTTAATTAGTTGTTCATCCATGAAATTTAGCATGTACCTCATGTTCAGTGCTAGCTGAACATAGACAGAACCAAATTCCAAATGACCCACAATTTAATTCTTAATTAAATTGGGTCAAGACCTTCTTACTTAGTTTGACTAATGTGCGTGACTCCGATAGGTTCGAACACTAAGCCGGTAGTACATGGACTACTCCATGCACTAATCGAGGTGACCATCTAGCAATGATACCCGACGTCCGGATAGGTCGAATATGCAAAGCAACATTCAAGAATCTAGACGTATGGTTGTTGCATAATTCATCCCTATGACCATCGATGCTCAAGATGACCTCAGAGTGGACTGTCGAACTCTGGGTCCGGTCATCCATAGTGTATTTCAATTAATCAAATCAAGTGACCATCACTTGGTTTACCCTGGCCAAGGTTTTACTGAATTGAAATACAGCGAGACATCAACTCCTATAATCTAGAGCGGTCAATCCCATCTTGACTCGTACACAGACTTCGCGAGTACTTGACTGCACCCAGCATCCTTCCGATCCCTGAATTAGAAATTCAGGTCATCCAGTGCCTAAGTACAGTGAGTTGCTTGCAAGTCACCGTGACAGTCTCAGGTCTAAGGGGTACTTATGCCCATACGCTTTGCGAGCTAACTCCCGACAGTAGAGTGCTACGCAGGTGAGTCACTGTTCAGTGATGATGTACTCCTACATCTCACCTGTATACCATACAGTGTCTCCACACTTCTTGGTTTAAGAGGACAACCAACTAAATGACACACAACGACCTATACTTGACATAGCTATTGTCCAATTGACAGCTCATCATTTGGTCGCGAACTGGTTTAAGGACTAAATGATAAAACCTCTTTTATCCACTAAATTAGTCCTAAGGACTTCATCACAATACACAGGAGTTCAATTTGAAGATGTAACACTTGTGATGAATAGAAAATTGCCAGAATAAATTTTTATTCATTTTAATAAAATATATACATAATCCAATTTCTTACAATTAAAAATTGGCTTTGGGACACAATTCCCAACAACTCCCACTTGGACTAAAGCCAATTTGTACAGTATCTTATACCCATCTTCGATTTGTGATAATCGAACTCTTTTACAGAAAGGGCTTTAGTGAATGGGTCAGCTAGGTTCTCCTTTCCATCGATCTTCTGAAGATTGACGTCACCTCGTTCCACAATCTTTCGTACAAGGTGGTAGCGACGCAGAATGTGCTTGGTTCTATGGTGAGACTTTGGCTCCTTTGCTTGTGCAATGGCTCCAGTATTGTCACAATACAAAAGAACTGGACCATTGATTGAGGGAGCAACACCAAGTTGATTTACAAACTTCTTGATCCAAACAGCTTCCTTTGCCGCATCTGATGCAGCAACATACTCTGCTTCGCATACGGAATCGGCTACTGAATGCTGCTTGGAACTTTTCCAGCAGACTACTCCTCCATTCAGGGTAAACACAAATCCTGACATACTCTTACTGTCATCATGGTCTGACTGAAAACTAGAGTCTGTAAACCCCACAAGTTTTAAGTCAGATTCTCCATAGATTAACAATTGGTCCTTAGTATTTCTTAAATACTTAAGGATGGTTTTCACCACCTTCCAATGGTTCTCACCCGGATCAGACTGATACCTACTCGCTACTGCTAGTGAGTAAGCAACATCCGGTCTTGTACATGTCATGGCGTACATGATAGAACCTATTGCAGAAGCATATGGGATTCTACTCATACGCTCTCTCTCTTCGGAAGTTGTCGGACAATCTTTTTTAGAGAGAGAAATTCCTTGGCCTATCGGAAGATAGCCCTTCTTGGAATTCTCCATGTTAAACCGCTTCAACATAGTGTCGATGTACGTGGATTGGGACAATCCAAGCAACTTCTTGTTAGATGTATGCCCTAGAAGCCAATTTGGCTGACACATTGTTGATTCTAGGGACATAATTTTGTACTTGACTATTTATTATTGAATAAATAAAAGGCATCTTTTTCATTCATATTGTTTATGTGTCTATGAATCGTCCAAGAAATTAATAAGATGATGATACATATTCTCAAGAGTTGAGAAATTGAGCCATGTATCATTGGTGATTAATTTCTAAATGCTCATGATCAAAGGATCATCACGAGGACGGTGATCGATCCGATCAGTGCACAGATCACTCTCCTTCTGGATGGACGAGACTTGAGTCCACAGTGTAGGGACACTGAAGTGATAGTGCAGGTGCTTGTTAGAGAACAAGGGTACTGAGCGTGACCAATACAAGAAGTCACTTGGATGTCTATCCACTCGTCAGTGACTTGCTTGATGTTGCAGTAGTGTGACTGGTCCTTTGACCTGCGGTGCTTCGGCTACTCACAGTGAGGTTATTGTAGTTTGACTGCACACATACATGGTCTCTAGCCATATGGGTCCATGCAGTGTAGATTGGCTGCAGTAAGTTCACTGTAGGAGTAGGGTATGCACCTATATGGAATCTATCGACCTTGATAGATAAGGAGAGATCCTATGTGATTTATAAGACTGAGTTCGTAAGACCTCGGCCGGGGCAGTATGCACAGTGGAGAAAGAGTTTTTCACTATCGAACTCGAGTCGAATAAATCTTGACATATGACAGACGATGGGGTTTGACGAGTTGTCCATGACCTCCGTCCTGTAGGGATCCACGATAGTAGGACTGTATCACATGTTAACTGCACCTAGAGGTTCATCATTCCATTCTGCTGGGTAGCTACTACATGCTGCTAGGTGTCACTGGTGGATGGTGGGACTCATAGGGATTATCTTGATGATCGATAAACCCTAATGAGTTGAGTTGGAATCGTTCCAACCCATTGAAAGGAGTTTTCAATGATATAGTGATAGAGATCACAATATATCTCACTACCAGTCAGAATAGAACCTATGGGGTCACACACACTAGAAGTATTGACCGATCCGATGGTTGAAATCGTGATTAGGAATCACAAGAAATCAATTTGATTGATAAGAAGTTGAAGAAGGAAAAAGGAATTAATTAATTGGACTTGAAACAAGAATCCTACTTCGGGTAGGATACCTAGAGTTCTAATTGGATTAGGACTGGGATTCCTACTTGGAATAGGATTCCTCAATCCTAATGAGATTAGGAGTTTTGAATTAAAAATTGGATTCCTACTTGGAGTAGGATTCCTAGAAATCCTAATTGGATTAGGACTTCGGATTCAAGTAGAGTCCTAATTGGATTAGGACTAAAATTAAACAAATCCTAATTGGATTAGGATTCCTTAAGTCTAAATTAATTATTAATCTAATGAATCAACATGACTCCTAATTGGATTAGGATTGAAGAGTTCAATTGAGTCATGGTTCATTCAAGTCCTAATTGGATTAGGACTAGTATAGATTGAACCCAAATTTGGCCAATCCTAATTAGATTAGGATTAAACCATGAGAGAGGCACCTAATCCTCTTTGGAAGAGGATTAGGTTAACCAAGTAAGAGGGGCATCAGCCCCTCTCATCTTGGATGGTGCGGATTGAAGGAGAGAGAGGGGCCGGCGCACCCCCCTTTCTTTCTTTGGAAAACCATCTAGGGCTCCTACTTTGGAGGAGCCCTTGATGGCTATAAGAAGCACCATGAGGCCGGCGCCCTAGGTATTGGAGCCCTCTTCCCTTGTGCCGTGGCCACCCTCTTCCTCCCTCTTAGTTGCAGCCGCAAGCAAGAAAGAAGGAACCTCCAAGTGTTGGCGGCCTCCTCCTCTTCCTTTTCTTCATCCTGCGCAAGCAACAGAAAGAAGGCTGTGCAGGGGTTCATCTACTTCCTCTTCTTCATCCTTCTTCTTCCTCTTCTCAAGCACTTTCAAGAGTTGAAAGAAAGAGAAGAGATCAGCCATCAAAGGAGTCTTTGCAAGGGAGCTAGCACCCCGGGAAGACAAGAAAGCTTTGATCGGTTCTCTACTTCGTGTGGATACCCGTAGAGGCCGGACGTTTGAACGGCTTCAAGCGAACCCTCTCCCTAAAACCACGAATTCAGATTCGCGGTGATCATCTACCCGCGCAAGGTGAAGATTTGATCTTCCTATTGTTTTTAAAAGTTTTAATTCTTACCTAATTACGAAAGGTCTCGAAACAACGTTCATGCGATGAACGTCGAACTCGTGCATGCCGATTCCGCTGCCATCTGAAAAATTTTTGAAATATCAGCGGCATGGGCGGGTTCCCAACAGTGGTATCAGAGCCTAGGCTTCGTAGATTAAGGTAAGAATTAAATATCTAAAGGCATATTAGATCTGAAAATTAAATGATCATGCATGCTGAAAAATTCTACATGCAGATTTTTTCAGGGGTGCTGATTTTTTACATGCTGATTTTTATGTGATAAAAAGATGATTCTAATTGCATTGTTAATGGGATTACAAAGTTTAGAATCATGATTAGCATGATCAGCGACCTATGTCATGATAAAATCAGTTAGTTTTCAGATCTGAAATTATAATTGTAGCATACGGTGATGATCATAGGATTCAACCCCTTTTTGGTATCAAATGTAATGACCTGCAATGTGATCTGCGATGTCATGTAATTTTTCAGATGCTTGCATGCATCTTATTTGATGTTTTGAGAGGCCTGCGTGCCTCCTAAAAGGAGATGTAAATTATTTTTATTTTTATTTTACATCTGGTTGTATTTCTGTGATGTGATGTACATCAACGATCAAGTTGAAGCAAAGGCATGAGATGAAAGGTGATCTAAGCGGTTGATGGCGATGGGATCAAGAGTTGATCAAGGATCGAATCAAGAAAGCTTGGAATCAATTCAAGAGTTGAAGACCACTTGATCGATTGATGTGCATGTGCTTGTAATATGACCTAATTAGAATCCATGATCATCACCTAGTTAAAGTTTAGCTTTAATTATTGCCGCGATTATAACTGCCTGCAATACGCCGTTTGCATGTGATGTGAATGAGAGTCGGGTAGATAGGTCTACATGTGATGTAGCAAACCCAATTGAGACCTAAATCAAAACCTCCTCAATCAAGTCGAGAGTGAACCGACATGAGCAAGTCATATCAGATTAATTGATCTAATTGGTGTCTAGGAAAGCATGAAAGGTGGTTACTTAATTAGGACCTTACTCTCTGAGTAAGGGGAGCCTCCCACCTGCTTACCTGGCCAATTGTTCGATTACCTCTTATGAAGGGCTCAAGTTGCAAACACTAAGACCTGATTAACCAATATTAAGTCAATAGGTCTTCCACTGTAGTAGAGCTGCTAAGGCCTTTCTGATGTTGACTTGTCTCGGCTGGATACAGTGGTCAAGTTGCATTGGGGGGTTGGACCTCTCTATAGACATGAGATGTTGTAGGGTAAAGGTGGGGTTGGGCACCAATAACTGTTAGGTGAGGACCCAATGACGACTTTATTCCTACGGTTATACAGTGGGTCTGACTTAACTAAGAAATGGGACCAATAACTGTTAGGTGAGGTCTTCATGGCTTAGAGACCAAGTTACACTGCACCATGCTTGAGAAGCATTGTACAAGAGTTGTACACTCATCCATCTATGTGTCACCAATAACTGTTAGGTGAGGTGGCATGTAAATCGGTGGGACCGCAGTACCCACTAGAAACCCTAGTCGTGTGGGATTTCCGTTTTCCTACCAGGGGAGTGTGAGGAATTCGAGAAAATAGTGGGAGTCACATTTGTTCTAAAAGACCTTAGGACAGATTAGGATCAAGTACAAAAGTCTAACTAGAATCTTTACTCTCTGCAGATACAATGTCGGCTTCAAACCCTTTGACCCGTATTCTTGAGACCAACCGACTGACCGGAACCAATTACAAGGACTGGCTTAGAAATCTCAAAATAGTTTTGGACTGTGAGAAGATAGGCTATATACTTGATTCAGATATCCCCACATTACCAGCACGTCCCACTGATGTTCAGCGTGAGATGCATAAAAAGTGGTTGGACGATGACATTAGAGTAAAATGCTATATGATGGCATCTATGTCTAATGAACTCCAATGCCAGCATGAAAATATAAAGACTGCTAGGGACATACTGGCACACCTACAAGAGTTGTATGGTGAGCAAAGTCGCACAGCTCGTTTTGAAGTGTCCAAGAGGCTTTTCAAAGCGAAGATGCGCGAGGGGCAGTCTGTCCATGATCACGGTCTGACCATGATCAAGGACCTAGAGGAGCTTGAGAAGCTCGGTATGGACATGCACAAGGAATTGCAAGTGGATTTGATCCTACAGTCACTTCCTGATTCATTTGGTCAGTTTATAGTAAACTACCACATGAATAAGATTGAATGCACTAAGACTGAACTAATCAACATGTTGGTAACTGCTGAGGGAGCCTTGAAAGGTTCAAGGGGCAATGTCCTCGCTGCTGAGTTGACTTCTGGTTCCAAGAGAAAGTCTACTTGGAAGAAAAGGAAGCCTACAAAGAAGCAGAAGAAAGACAAGAAGCCAAAGAAGGAAGTTCAAAAGAAAAAGGCTAACGACAAAGGAAAATGTTTCCACTGCAATGTCGAAGGCCACTGGAAGAGAAACTGTCCTTCATACCTCGAGAGCCTAAAGAACAAGAAAGGTGACACACCTTCAGAAGGTATAGACTTGCTCATTATTGAAACTAATCTAACGGTTTCTTCTACTTCTAGTTGGGTTATAGATTCTGGTTCTAGTGCTCATTTGTGCACTACCATGCAGGGTCTAAAGAAAAGTAGAAGGCTGGCGGAAGGTGCGGTAACCCTTCGGGTTGGCAACGGGGCAAAAGTTGCTGCTGTGGCTGTGGGCACCTACCATCTGCGACTACCGTCTGGATTTAGTTTAATACTTAGAGACTGCTATTATGTACCTGTTGCTAGCAGAAATTTGATTTCTGTTTCATGTCTAGCACAGGAAGGTCATGTTTTTACATTTGACAAAGACTGCTGTTCTATTTATTTGAGAAATAAAATAGTAGCACGTGGTTTTATGATTGACAGTCTCTATCATTTACATATGGATGTATCTGTAAATGTTACCGAGCAAGATGTGAGTGCCAAAGGATCCAAAAGATCCAGGGATGAGATAAACCAAAGATATTTGTGGCACCTCAGACTTGGCCATATTGGAGAAGATAGAATGAACAAAATGGATAAAGATGGGTTCTTAGGCTCATTGACTTCCGAGTCATATCCAGTTTGCGAGTCCTGTCTTCAAGGAAAAATGGCTAGACTGCCCTTTGTAGGACATGGGGAGAGGACCACTGAAATACTTACCCTAGTACATACAGATGTATGTGGCCCATTCGATGTGCTAGCCAGGGGACGTTATTCTTACTTCATTACCTTTACCGATGATTATTCACGGTATGGGTATGTGTATCTTATGAGACACAAGTCTGAATCCTTTGAAAAGTTCAAAGAGTTCAAAAATGAAGTAGAAAAACAAACTGGAAAACCTCTTAAGGCTCTTCGATCAGATCGAGGAGGAGAATACCTTAGTGGAGAATTCCGGGACTATCTCAAAGAAAATGGCATAGTCTCACAATGGACACCTCCGGGTACACCTCAACTCAACGGGGTGTCAGAGAGGAGAAATCGGACCCTATTGGATATGGTCAGGTCCATGATGAGCTTCACTGATTTACCTATGTTCCTTTGGGGAGATGCCTTACTCACAGCGATTTATTTATTGAATAGAGTTCCCTCTAAATCCGTTCCTACCACACCGTATGAGATATGGCATGGTAAGAAACCAAGTCTGGGTCATCTCAAGATTTGGGGATGTCCGGCCCACGTCAAACGACTACAGGCGAACAAGTTAGAGGCTAGGACCATAAGTGCTCGTTTTATAGGATATCCTAAAGAGTCATTAGGATACAATTTTTACGTCTCAGAGGATCACAATGTGTTTGTGAGCCGTCATGCCATCTTCTTGGAAAATCAGTTTATCCTTGATAGAGGCAGTGGGAGGAAAATTGAGCTTGAAGAGAAAGTCTCTGAAAAGCAACGAGTCATGGATCCTATAGAACCTATTCATAAGGAGCCAGTACACGATGTCCCTCAACCACCTCGTAGATCTAGTAGAGTCTCCCATCCTCCCGATAGATACTTAGGTATACTTGAAGAGGATACTGAGGAAATGTTCCTAGTGGGAGATAGGGATCACATACAGGATCCCAAAACATACAACGAGGCGATATCTGATATCGATTCCGAGAAATGGCTGGAAGCTATGAAGTCAGAGATAGACTCCATGCATTCCAACCAAGTCTGGACCTTAGTAGATCCACCAGAAGGTATTGTACCTATTGGATGCAAATGGATCTACAAAAGGAAGATAGGTTCGGATGGAAAGGTAGAGACCTATAAGGCAAGGCTTGTGGCGAAAGGGTATAGTCAGCGCGAAGGCATTGACTATCAGGAGACCTTTTCACCTGTAGCCATGCTAAAATCCATCCGAACATTGCTTGCCATTGCAGCATTTCATGATTATGAAATCTGGCAGATGGATGTGAAAACTGCTTTCCTGAATGGATATCTTGATGAAGATATCTATATGGAACAGCCTTTGGGTTTCACTTCCAGTGATGGAGATCACAAGGTCTGCAAGCTGCAAAGATCCATCTATGGACTAAAGCAAGCCTCTCGGAGTTGGAACACTCGTTTCGATGATGCAATCAAAACGTTTGATTTCATCAAAAACGAGGAGGAACCATGTGTTTATAAAAAGGTTAGTGGGAGTGCTGTCGTTTTTCTCGTACTGTACGTAGATGACATTCTCCTGATTGGGAATGATATTCCCATGCTAACCTCGGTCAAGGTCTGGTTGTCAAAAGAATTCTCCATGAAAGACCTTGGGGAAGCATCCTATATTTTGGGAATAAAGGTCTATAGAGATAGATCTAAAAGGATGCTTGGCCTGTCACAGAAAATGTACATAGAGGAGGTGCTGAAGAGGTTCAGCATGGAAAACTCCAAGAGGGGTCTCTTACCCCTAAGGCATGGAATTCATCTCTCCAAGAAGATGTGCCCCAACACATCTGAGGAGATTCAACGCATGAGCAAGATTCCTTATGCATCGGCAATAGGAAGCCTCATGTATGCCATGCTATGTACACGACCTGATATAGCTCTTGCTGTGAGTGTCACAAGCAGATATCAGTCGAATCCAGGTGAAGAACACTGGACAGCTGTGAAGAATATTCTTAAGTACTTGAGAAGAACTAAAGATTTATTCTTGGTTTTTGGAGGATCATCAGAGTTAAAGGTAGAAGGGTACACAGATTCAGACTTCATGACTGATGTCGATGACAGGAAGTCAACATCTGGATACGTGTTCTTGTGCAATGGTGGTACGGTGAATTGGAAGAGTTCTAAACAACCGATCATTGCTGATTCTACTATGGAAGCCGAATACATCGCCGCCTCTGAAGCTGCTAAGGAAGGCTTCTGGTTCAAGAAATTCATTGCAGAGCTGGATGTGATGACATCAGATGCCATAACACTCTACTGCGATAACAATGGCGCCATAGCCCTTGCTAAGGAGCCAAGGTCTCATCAGAAGTCTAAGCATATAGAGCGGCGCTTTCACCTCATACGCGACTATGTGGAGAAGAAATATGTAGAGGTGCAGAGAGTAGACTCCGCGGATAACGTGGCAGACCCTTTCACTAAGCAGCTGAGTCAGCAAAAGACTGAAGCCCACCTTGAGAAGATGGGCCTAAGATATATGACCAATTGGCTTTAGTGCAAGTGGGAGATTGTTAGATGTATGCCCTAGAAGCCAATTTGGCTGACACATTGTTGATTCTAGGGACATAATTTTGTACTTGACTATTTATTATTGAATAAATAAAAGGCATCTTTTTCATTCATATTGTTTATGTGTCTATGAATCGTCCAAGAAATTAATAAGATGATGATACATATTCTCAAGAGTTGAGAATTTGAGCCATGTATCATTGGTGATTAATTTCTAAATGCTCCTGATCAAAGGATCATCACGAGGACGGTGATCGATCCGATCAGTGCACAGATCACTCTCCTTCTGGATGGACGAGACTTGAGTCCACAGTGTAGGGACACTGAAGTGATAGTGCAGGTGCTTGTTAGAGAACAAGGGTACTGAGCGTGACCAATACAAGAAGTCACTTGGATGTCTATCCACTCGTCAGTGACTTGCTTGATGTTGCAGTAGTGTGACTGGTCCTTTGACCTGCGGTGCTTCGGCTACTCACAGTGAGGTTATTGTAGTTTGACTGCACACATACATGGTCTCTAGCCATATGGGTCCATGCAGTGTAGATTGGCTGCAGTAAGTTCACTGTAGGAGTAGGGTATGCACCTATATGGAATCTATCGACCTTGATAGATAAGGAGAGATCCTATGTGATTTATAAGACTGAGTTCGTAAGACCTCGGCCGGGGCAGTATGCACAGTGGAGAAAGAGTTTTTCACTATCGAACTCGAGTCGAATAAATCTTGACATATGACAGACGATGGGGTTTGACGAGTTGTCCATGACCTCCGTCCTGTAGGGATCCACGATAGTAGGACTGTATCACATGTTAACTGCACCTAGAGGTTCATCATTCCATTCTGCTGGGTAGCTACTACATGCTGCTAGGTGTCACTGGTGGATGGTGGGACTCATAGGGATTATCTTGATGATCGATAAACCCTAATGAGTTGAGTTGGAATCGTTCCAACCCATTGAAAGGAGTTTTCAATGATATAGTGATAGAGATCACAATATATCTCACTACCAGTCAGAATAGAACCTATGGGGTCACACACACTAGAAGTATTGACCGATCCGATGGTTGAAATCGTGATTAGGAATCACAAGAAATCAATTTGATTGATAAGAAGTTGAAGAAGGAAAAAGGAATTAATTAATTGGACTTGAAACAAGAATCCTACTTCGGGTAGGATACCTAGAGTTCTAATTGGATTAGGACTGGGATTCCTACTTGGAATAGGATTCCTCAATCCTAATGAGATTAGGAGTTTTGAATTAAAAATTGGATTCCTACTTGGAGTAGGATTCCTAGAAATCCTAATTGGATTAGGACTTCGGATTCAAGTAGAGTCCTAATTGGATTAGGACTAAAATTAAACAAATCCTAATTGGATTAGGATTCCTTAAGTCTAAATTAATTATTAATCTAATGAATCAACATGACTCCTAATTGGATTAGGATTGAAGAGTTCAATTGAGTCATGGTTCATTCAAGTCCTAATTGGATTAGGACTAGTATAGATTGAACCCAAATTTGGCCAATCCTAATTAGATTAGGATTAAACTATGAGAGAGGCACCTAATCCTCTTTGGAAGAGGATTAGGTTAACCAAGTAAGAGGGGCATCAGCCCCTCTCATCTTGGATGGTGCGGATTGAAGGAGAGAGAGGGGCCGGCGCACCCCCCTTTCTTTCTTTGGAAAACCATCTAGGGCTCCTACTTTGGAGGAGCCCTTGATGGCTATAAGAAGCACCATGAGGCCGGCGCCCTAGGTATTGGAGCCCTCTTCCCTTGTGCCGTGGCCACCCTCTTCCTCCCTCTTAGTTGCAGCCGCAAGCAAGAAAGAAGGAACCTCCAAGTGTTGGCGGCCTCCTCCTCTTCCTTTTCTTCATCCTGCGCAAGCAACAGAAAGAAGGCTGTGCAGGGGTTCATCTACTTCCTCTTCTTCATCCTTCTTCTTCCTCTTCTCAAGCACTTTCAAGAGTTGAAAGAAAGAGAAGAGATCAGCCATCAAAGGAGTCTTTGCAAGGGAGCTAGCACCCCGGAAAGACAAGAAAGCTTTGATCGGTTCTCTACTTCGTGTGGATACCCGTAGAGGCCGGACGTTTGAACGGCTTCAAGCGAACCCTCTCCCTAAAACCACGAATTCAGATTCGCGGTGATCATCTACCCGCGCAAGGTGAAGATTTGATCTTCCTATTGTTTTTAAAAGTTTTAATTCTTACCTAATTACGAAAGGTCTCGAAACAACGTTCATGCGATGAACGTCGAACTCGTGCATGCCGATTCCGCTGCCATCTGAAAAATTTTTGAAATATCAGCGGCATGGGCGGGTTCCCAACACTTCTTAGATCTATCTCTATAGATCTTCATCCTTAAGATGTAGGATGCTTCTCCCAAATCCTTCATGGAGAATTGTGATGACAGCCAAAGTTTCACATTTTGTAATGCAGGAATGTCATTCCCAATTAAGAGAATGTCATCCACATACAACACAAGAAATGTGATCACTGAACCGTTAACCCACTTGTAGACACAAGGTTCTTCTTCGTTCTTAACGAAGCCATATGTTTTGATAGTTTTATCGAAACGTATGTTCCAACTTCGAGAAGCTTGCTTAAGTCCATAAATGGACTTTTGTAGCTTGCATACTTTGGACTCGTCTATGGATGTGAAACCCTCAGGTTGTATCATATACACCTCTTCTTCCAGCTCTCCAATTAGAAAAGCTGTTTTCACATCCATTTGCCAGATTTCATAATCCATATATGCTGCTATAGCTAGCATGATCCGAATAGATTTTAGCATTGCCACAGGGGAAAAAGTCTCGTCATAATCGATACCATAACGTTGACGATACCCCTTGGCAACCAGACGGGCTTTATAGGTTTCCACCTTTCCGTCTGCGCCTCTCTTTCTTTTGAAGATCCATTTGCACCCTATGGGTTTTATCCCTTCGGGTGGATCAACTAGTGTCCATACACTATTGATTTCCATGGATTCCATTTCGGATCTCATGGCGTTAAGCCATAACTCAGAGTCGGACCTTTGCATAGCATCCATATAGGTAATCGGATCCTCATTGTTCTCATCAAGCTCAATAGGATCTGCATCTTGGACCAAGAAACCGTAGTATCTGTCCACTTGACGCGGTACTCTACCTGATCGTCTTAATGGTGCTTCTACATTGGGCTCCGGGTTTGATCTAATCGAATCCGGTTCTGTGGGTTCAGTAGTTTGTGTTAAATCTTCCATCTGCTGAGCTTCATTAAGTTCAACCTTAGAGGCAACAATTCCTTCACTAAGGAATTCTTTTTCCAAAAAGGTTGCCTTAAGTCCTACGAACACCTTTTGTTCATTAGGAAGGTAGAAGTAATAACCCCTAGTTTCCTTGGGGTACCCTACAAAATAACACTTATCGGACCTAGGACCAAGTTTGTCAATTTGAGAACGTTTAACATAAGCCGGACATCCCCAAACCCTAAGGTATGAAAGTGTCGGCTTACGCCCAGTCCATATCTCATATGGAGTCTTCTCAACAGACTTACTTGGAACCTTATTTAGTATTATACACGCAGACTCTAAAGCATAACCCCAAAAAGATACAGGCAGACTAGTAAACCCCATCATGGATCGAACCATGTCTAACAGAGTTCGATTCCTCCTTTCGGATACACCATTGTGCTGAGGTGTTCCTGGAGGGGTCCATTGTGAGAGAATCCCATTCTCCTCTAGATAAGTCAAGAAATCACCAGAAAGGTATTCTCCTCCTCGGTCTGACCGAAGGATCTTAATACTCTTTCCAGTCTGTTTTTCTACTTCATTACGAAATTGTTTGAACATTTCAAATGATTCCGACTTGTGCTTCATCAGATAGACATACCCATACCTGGATAGGTCATCTGTGAAGGTTATGAAGTAGGCATAACCACCTTTGGCACTTACGTTCATAGGTCCACATACATCAGTATGTATGAGGCCAAGAACATCGCTGGCTCGTTCACCCTTTCCAGAAAAAGGTGACTTGGTCATCTTACCCAGAAGACAGGATTCACAAGTTGGCAATGATTCACAATCATTGATTTCTAAAATGCCCTGTTGGGCTAACCTGTTTATCCTGTTTTTATTTATGTGACCTAACCGGCAATGCCACAAATAGGCTTCATTGACATTATCTAACTTAGGGCGTTTATTAGAGGTGTACATTACATTCACAGGCAGTGATAGAGTATAAATGCCATATTTCAATTGTCCACGAAAAATTTTAATACCATTCAAAATGATATCACAAAAATTTTCTTTTATTGATAAACAATAACCATTTTTGGCCAAAAGGCCTACAGAGATGACATTCATTAAAAATGTTGGACAATAATGACAATCATCTAATATGACTACTCTAGATTCAAAAACAAGCTGAATGACTCCTAAAGCTAGGACTGGAACTGATCTTCCATCTCCAACGTTCAGGAATCTCTCGTCATTCTTGAATCTTCTACTAACTTGAAGTCCCTGCAACGAATTGCAAATATTAATTGGACTTCCGGTATCCAATACCCAAGTGGTAGAATCATAAATTGAAAAATTACAAGGTATTAACATATAATTACCTTGTGCAGCAACTGTTTGCTGCTTTTTCTTCTTAGGCCTGTTTGGATCAAGGGACGCTATGTAAGCCGGACAGTTCCGCTTCCAATGACCCATCTTCTTACAGAAGAAGCACTCTGCCTTGCTCTTATCGGCTTTATGCTTCTTAGTCTGGCTGGGCTTAGAGACCCCAGCACGAGCTTTCTGCACCTTCTTCTTCTTTCCTTTCTTAAAGAAAGAAAGTCCTGCAGAAGTCCCACCTACCACATTCACCGACTCCTTTTTGAGTTGGTGATCCTTCTCATAGGTCTGCAGTAAACCTAGCAAACCATGATAGGATACTTCAGGTTTAGTCATTCTATAATGACTAAGGAAGGTCAGGTAGGACTTGGGAAGTGAGTTTAAAATGGCGTCCTTGCCCAATTGCTCGTGCAAAGGAAAGCCAAGTTTACTTAGGCGATCGATTTGTTCGACCATGTACAATACATGATCGGTGACCGATGCTCCTTCCCTCATGCGGGCATTGAATATAGCGCAGGAGGTATTATGTCGTTCAACATCATCAGGTGTGCCGAAAGACTCCTTCAACATTTGAAGGATTTCCACTGGCTGCGCTTCCTCGAATTTACGACTAAACTCATCATTCATCGAGGCCCTCATGATGCAACGCACTGTAGTGCGATCGTTGAGCCACTTCTGATAAGCGTCTCTGATTGCACGTGGTGCATTGGCTGCAGGTTCCTCAGGTGCAGGATCCGATATCACATACAGGATCCGCTCATGCTCTAATACTATTTTCATCTTTCGATACCAGCTATCGAAGTTAGGTCCATTAAGCTTATCATTGTCTAATAGTGTTCGGAGGGACAATGAGTTAGCCATATCTGAAAAATAAAGGAAAAACCCAACTAATCAGTATATGATTTATTTAATCCTAAAGACTTGGACTTTAGTCTAAAGTTTTCTCCCACTATTTTAATCGAATTAATAGCCTCTACCTTTAATTCGAGGAATTACTTTAATTTCCTATGGGTACTAGAATCCGCATAGACTGCATACGGGCCCGAGGAAGGCTCGGCCAACCCATGTGCATCTAAGGGTAGGTACATTACCAATTATTTCTCTAAACAATTTCTAGCAATCAATTTTGCCCCAAGTGGTAATCAGTAGGTGGAGGCCTCCACTGAAAATCCTGGTTAGGTCCAACCATTAATGAACTAACTCGATGATACTACCTAATGTATGATCAGGCCCGAGGAAGGCTCGGCCAACCTAATCACAATTAGATAGCTCAAAAAGCTATCATATAATGAAGGATAATTTCAGTATTTAGAGGAACACCAGACGGAAGCGTCCTGCATGTTCAACTGTAATATTGGACCTATTATCATTCACCTTAATGGGAGGCTATGATCTAGTTATCTATATAACTTTATCATTTTAAGGACCTAATAATTTAGAGGATTTTAAATGATATGTAACACTGACCGATAATTCTAAATCCTCCCACTGACTTCACCAAATCATATAGAGGACTAGCTCTTATTGGTCTATTAGACACCTAAATCAGTCACACTGATTTTTCTTAATGGCATGGGTGAGTGCCAAGTATCAAGGTACCTTAATCAAAACTTGATCGACCAAATTGGCCAGGTAAGAGAGATCATGGGAGGGTTACGCCATTAACCTCTTTCCTAGACACCAACTATGTTGGCCAGGTAAGAGGTAGCCCCAATTAAAAACCATGATCAAATGCCGACTTACCTTAGACACCAATTGGTTTATCAAGTTGATTTAGGTTATCCTTGGGAACTCGGGCTCGACCACTAAGCCACAATCAGATCCAATTGAAATGTTTGGATATGATAAACTACAACTATTGAGTTTGATCATTTTATAAACCTTGATTTAGTCTAGTTCAACTATTGATTAGATTAAATCATGTTTCTTAAGTTAGTCCATTTCAATTTGATTTCATGATTAGGTCTAACCTAGTCAACTAATCTGATTGTGCTAACCCATCCCCAAATCCCATGTTCAAATTTAAATTTTAATTCGAATTTCAAATTTTGAATTTTAAATCTTTATTTGAAATTCAAATTTTAAATTTTAAATTCAACATTTAATTCTTTATTAAATGCATTATGATCATGGATTCAAGGTGTCAATTTATTCCAAATATAAACAATTTATATTTAAATTTTGTGGTCATAATAAATTTAAAACTGAAATTTCATAAACATCAATTATGCATAATTTCACAAAAATAAACTATTTATTTTATGATACAAATTAATCTCAATTTTGTGCTAGGACAACCTTTTCACTATAAGGGGTTAACCTTATAGCAGGACAACCTTATAATTCAGCACAAGATTGATATTTTATCAATAAATCTAGATCTAATCTAAATTTAAAAATTAAATCATGCATAATTCTAGATATTATAGGCCAATTCCATCGGCCAACCTGGCTCTGATACTAGTTGAAGGGAAAATTTCCCGAGTTGTCCGATAAAATCGAACGCCAGGCATGAAAAATTAGTTTTAAAATTTTTTTTATTTTATTTATAATAATTATAAATATTAAATTTAAATTTTATATAAAATTACCTCAAGCCTGTAGCGGAAGTTGGTCGAGGTAATTTGAATCTGGATCTGGATTTGGATCCCTGAAGGTAGCTCTGCAAGGCCTGGATCTGCAAGCCCTCTACTTCGCACGCACGTCAAGCTTCGCAAGAAGGTTGGATGATGTCTTTACTCGTGCAAAACAATCTTTTGCAAAAGGGACCCTTGGAAGAAAAGAAATCCAGAAAAAGGACCTTCCTTTTCTCTTTCTTTCTTTCTTCGGTTTCTTTTCTCCCGTTTCTTCACAGCACGCCTAAGCCACAGACGCCCGTCTCTTGATCCTGATCACAGAGGGAATAGAAGGGAGGAGAGGACATCGGATCTGGGCCGAGCTCCAAACCACCAGAGAGAAAGGACTCCTTCCTCTCTCTTCTTCTTCTTCTCCACAGAATCAAAAACTCCTTCTGTCTGACTATTTTCTTCTCAAGAAAATTCTCATCCTCTCGTCTTCAAGATGATACGGTGGCCTCAAATAGGCCAACGCTAAGAGGAGTTAAGAGGCGCTATTGACCAAGCATTAAAGAATTCATTTATGGATGAATTTCATAACGCTTGTTTCAAAACAAACGGTGGGAAAAAACTAATGAATCGATGAAAACGTGCCAGATTTCAAAGATCTAAATGAACCGGAATGTAGCCGGTTCAAAACCGAACATTCCGGTCCAGACGGCAAGCCGAACGGAGTCCGGATGGTGGCACGTCGTGGCGTTGAACCAAGGACGGAGAAGACTCTGTTTTTGCTCCCAGGCTTCCTTTCCATCGCGGCTCACAAGCATCTCTTAAGGGTCCATGAGTAAGGGTCCATGGGTCCACAGGAGGTATTTAAATGGGATTTAAAAACCAAGTCAGCCGTTAACCATTGAAATGGTTTTAGCCAAATAGGAAATGGGTTAGCCCATTTTGTAATAAAGCAAGCCTAGGTTCTAATCCAAATTGACAGCCGATTTAAATGATTTTGACTCGGAAAAAATTCCACATGAGTCCGACTCATGGGGAATTCAATTGGGTCCAGTTTCGGCTCGATCCAAGTCCGACTTAGATCAGAACAAATACGAAATTAAATCCCACTTAAATCATGATCGAGCCCAATTACACTAATTTAGACCCAATCAAATCCAATCTCAACAATTGAGTCCTGATCAAGTTCCATTACATTAATTGAAACTTGATTGACCCGAAATACAGACTTAATTAGTTGTTCATCCATGAAATTTAGCATGTACCTCATGTTCAGTGCTAGCTGAACATAGACAGAACCAAATTCCAAATGACCCACAATTTAATTCTTAATTAAATTGGGTCAAGACCTTCTTACTTAGTTTGACTAATGTGCGTGACTCCGATAGGTTCGAACACTAAGCCGGTAGTACATGGACTACTCCATGCACTAATCGAGGTGACCATCTAGCAATGATACCCGACGTCCGGATAGGTCGAATATGCAAAGCAACATTCAAGAACCTAGACGTATGGTTGTTGCATAATTCATCCCTATGACCATCGATGCTCAAGATGACCTCAGAGTGGACTGTCGAACTCTGGGTCCGGTCATCCATAGTGTATTTCAATTAATCAAATCAAGTGACCATCACTTGGTTTACCCTGGCCAAGGTTTTACTGAATTGAAATACAGCGAGACATCAACTCCTATAATCTAGAGCGGTTAATCCCATCTTGACTCGTACACAGACTTCGCGAGTACTTGACTGCACCCAGCATCCTTCCGATCCCTGAATTAGAAATTCAGGTCATCCAGTGCCTAAGTACAGTGAGTTGCTTGCAAGTCACCGTGACAGTCTCAGGTCTAAGGGGTACTTATGCCCATACGCTTTGCGAGCTAACTCCCGACAGTAGAGTGCTACGCAGGTGAGTCACTGTTCAGTGATGATGTACTCCTACATCTCACCTGTATGCCATACAGTGTCTCCACACTTCTTGGTTTAAGAGGACAACCAACTAAATGACACACAACGACCTATACTTGACATAGCTATTGTCCAATTGACAGCTCATCATTTGGTCGCGAACTGGTTTAAGGACTAAATGATAAAACCTCTTTTATCCACTAAATTAGTCCTAAGGACTTCATCACAATACACATGAGTTCAATTTGAAGATGTAACACTTGTGATGAATAGAAAATTGCCAGAATAAATTTTTATTCATTTTAATAAAATATATACATAATCCAATTTCTTACAATTAAAAATTGGCTTTGGGACACAATTCCCAACAATGAATGGGTTCGATAGGATCCGTGACTCGTTGCTTTTTAGAGACTTTCTCTTCAAGCTCAATTTTCCTCCCACTGCCCCTATCAAGGATAAACTGGTTTTCCCAGAAGATGGCATGACGGCTCACAAACACATTGTGATCCTCTGAGACGTAAAAATTGTATCCTAATGACTCTTTAGGATATCCTATAAAATGAGCACTTATGGTCCTAGCCTCTAGCTTGTCCGCCTGTAGTCTTTTGACGTGGGCCGGACATCCCCAAATCTTGAGATGACCAAGACTTGGTTTCTTACCATGCCATATCTCATACGGTGTGGTAGGAACGGATTTAGAGGGAACTCTATTTAGTAAATATACTGCGGTAAGTAAGGCATCCCCCAAAGAAACATAGGTAAATCAGTGAAGCTCATCATGGACCGGACCATATCCAATAGAGTCCGATTTCTTCTCTCTGACACCCCGTTGAGTTGAGGTGTACCCGAAGGAGTCCATTGTGAGACTATGCCATTGTCCTTGAGATAGTCCCGGAATTCTCCACTAAGGTATTCTCCTCCTCGATCTGATCGAAGAGCCTTAAGAGGTTTTCTAGTTTGTTTTTCTACTTCATTTCTGAACTCTTTAAACTTTTCAAAAGATTCAGACTTGTGTCTCATAAGATACACATACCCATATCGTGAATAATCATCGGTAAAGGTAATGAAGTATGAATAACATCCCCTGGCTAGCACATCAAATGGGCTACATACATCTGTATGTACTAGGGTAAGTATTTCAGTGGTCCTCTCCCCATGTCCTACAAAGGGCAATCTAGCTATTTTTTCTTGAAGACAGGACTCGCAAACTGGATATGACTCGGAAGTCAATGAGCCGAGAAGCCCATCTTTATCCATTTTGTTCATTCTGTCCTCTCCAATATGGCCAAGCCTGAGGTGCCACAAATATTTTTGGTTTATCTCATCCCTGGATCTTTTGGATCCTTTGGCACTCACTTCTTGCTCAGACACATTTACAGATACATCCATATGTAAATGATGAGACTGTCAATCATAAAACCACGTGCGACTATTTTATTTCTGAAATAAATAGAACAGCAGTCTTTGTCAAAAGTAAAAACATGACCTTTCTATGCTAGACATGAAACAGAAATCAAATTTCTGCTAGCAGCAGGTACATAATAGCAGTCTCTAAGTAATAAACTAAAACCAGATGGTAGTCGCAGATAGTAGGTGCCCACAGCCACAGCAGCAACTTTTGCCCCGTTGCCAACCCGAAGGATTACCGCACCTTCCGCCAGCCTTCTACTTTCCTTTAGACCCTGCATGGTAGTGCACAAATGAGCACTAGAACCAGAATCTATAACCCAACTAGAAGTAAAAGAAACCGTTAGATTAGTTTCAATTATGAGCAAGTCTATACCTTCTGAAGGTGTGTCACCTTTCTTGTTCTTCAGGCTCTCGAGGTATGAAGGACAGTTTCTCTTACAGTGGCCGTCGACATTGCAGTGGAAACATTTTCCTTTGTCATTAGCCTTTTTCTTTTGAACTTTCTTCTTTGGCTTCTTGTCTTTCTTCTGCTTCTTAGCAGGCTTCTTTTTCTTCCAAGTAGACTTTCTCTTGTAACCAGAAGTCAACTCAGCAGCAAGGACATTGCCCCTTGAACCTTTCAAGGCTCCCTCAGCAGTTACCAACATATTTATCAGTTCAGTCTTAGTGCATTCAATCTTATTCATGTGGTAGTTTACTATAAACTGACCAAATGAATCAGAAAGGGATTGAAGGATCAGATCTACTTGCAATTCCTTGTGCATGTTCATACCGAGCTTCTCAAGCTCCTCTAGGTCCTTGATCATAGTCAGACCGTGATCATGGATAAACTGCCCCTCGCGCATCTTTGCTTTTGAAGAGCCTCTTGGATACTTCAAAACGAGCTGTGCGACTCTGCTCACCATACAACTCTTGCAGGTGTGCCAGTATGTCCCTAGCAGTCTTTATATTCTCATGCTGGCATTGGGGTTCATAGAACATGGATGCCATCATATAGCACTTAACTCTAATGTCATCATCCATCCACTTTTGATGCATCTCACGCTGAACATCAGTAGCACGTGTTGGTAGTGTGGGAATATCTGAATCGAGTATGTAGCCTATTTTCTCACAGTTCAAAACAATTTTGAGGTTTCTAAGCCAGTCCTTGTAATTGGTTCCGGTCAGTCGGTTGGTCTCAAGAATACGGGTCAAAGGGTTTGAGGCTGACATTATGATCTGCAGAGAGTAAAGATTCTAGTTAGACTTTTGTACTTGATCCTTAATCTGTTTTAAGGTCTTTTAGAACAAATGTACCTCCCACTATTTTCTCGAATCCCTTACACTCCTCTGGTAAGAAAACGGAAATCCTACGCGACTAGGATTTCTAGTAGGTACTGCGGTCTCACCAATCTACATGGCACCTCACCTAACAGTTATTGGTGACACATAGATGGATGAGTGTGCAACTCTTGTACAATGCTTCTCAAGCATGTTGCAGTGCAACTTGGTCTCTAAGCCATGAAGACCTCACCTAACAGTTATTGGTCCCATTTCTTAGTTAAGTCAGACCCACCATATAACCGTAGAAATAAAGTCGTCATTGGGTCCTCACCTAACAATTATTGGTGCCCAACCCCACCTTTACCCTACAACATCTCATGTCTATAGAGAGGTCCAGCCCCCCGATGCAACTTGCCCACTGTATCCAGCCGAGACAAATCAACATCAGAAAGACCTTAGCAGCTCTACTACAGTGGAAGACCTATTGACTTAATATTGGTTAATCAGGTCTTAGTGTTTGCAACTTGAGCTCTTCATAAGAGGTAATCGAACAATTGGCCAGGTAAGTAGGTGGGAGGCTTTCCTTACTCAGAGAGTAAGGTCCTAATTAAGTAACCACCTTTCATGCTTTCCTAGACACCAATTAGATCAATTAATCTAATATGACTTGCTCATGTTGGTTTACTCTCGACTTGATTGAGGAGGTTTTAATTTAGGTCTCAATTGGGTTTGTTACATCACATGTAAACCTATCTACCCCACTCTCATTCACATCACATTCAAACGGCACATCACAGGCAGTTATAATCGCAGCATCAAGTAAAACCAAATTTTAAATAGGTGATGATTATGGATTCTAATTAGATCGTATTACAAGCACATGCACGTCAATCGATCAATTGGTCTTCAACTCTTGAATTGGTTCCAAGCCTCCTTGATTCGATCCTTGATCAACTCTTGATCCCATCACCATCAACCGCTTAGATCGCCGTTCATCTCATGCCTTGTCTTCAACTTGATCGTTGACGTACATCACATCACAGAAATACAACCAGATGTAAAATAAAAATAATAATAAATTACATCCCCTTTTAGGAGGCATGCAGGCCTCTCAAAACATCAAATAAGATGCATGCAAGCATCTGAAAAATTACATGACATTACAGATCACATCGCAGGTCATTACATTTGATACCAAAAGGATTTGAATCCTATGATCATCACCACATGCAGCAATTATAATTTTCAGATCTGAAATCTAATTGATTATCTCATGACATAGGTTGCTGATCATGCTAATCATAATTCTAAACTTTGTAATCCCATTAACAATGCGATTAGAATCATCTTTTTATTACATAAAAATCAGCATGCAAAAATCAGCACCCTAGAAAAAATCTGCATGCAGAAAATTTTCAGCATGCATAACCATTTAAATTTTAGATCTAATAAGCCTATTAATAATTAATCTTTACCTTAATCTACGATGCCCAGGCTCTGATACCACTATTAGAAACCCGTCCATGCCGCAGAAAAATTTCAAAAATTTCAGATGCAGCGGAAGAGGCATGCGCGGGATCAACCGTTCATCGCATGAACGTTGTTTAAAACCGTTCGTAGATTGATAAGAATTAAAAACTTTTAAATTATTAGGAAGATCAGATCTTCACCTTGTGCGGGTAGATGATCACCGCAAACTGATGATCGTGGTTTAGGATGAAGGTTCGCTTGAAGCCGTTCACGTGTCCAGCCTCTATGGGTATCCACACGAAGCAAAAACCGATCCAAGCTTCTTTGTCTCCCCGGGGTGCTAGCTCCCTTGCAGAGACTTTTTTTAATGGCTGATGTCCTCCCTTTGAATCAACCTTTGATTGTGCTTGGGAGGATGAAGAGAGGAAGAGGAACAAAGCCCTTGCAGCCTTCTTTCTTTTCCCTGCGTTGGAAGAAGGAAGGGAAGAGGATGAGGCCGCCAACACCTTGGACTCTTTTTCCCTTACTTGCAGCTGAAGACCAAGAGGAGGAAGGGGCCACGGCACAAGGAGGAGGAAAGGAGGAATTAGCTCTAGGGTTTGGCCTTTTGGTCCTTATAAGGTCATATGAAGTTCCTACCTTTTACGAGCTTCATTATATTCCTTTTAAGAACTAAGAGGAGGGGCGCACGCCCCTCTTCTTTTCTCTTGGATTTCGGCCAAGCCCTCTTCCTAACCCCTCATCACGCACGCCCCCACTTGATCTAATCAAGTGGGGCATGGGTCCTAACTCTAGGTGATTCAATCCTCTTCCAAAGAGGATTGGGTGCATTTGTTTCCCTTCAAATCCTAATCCAATTAGGATTCGTTTGAATCATGACTTAATTGAACCATTCAATCCCAATCAAATAAGGAGTCATCATAATTCATTAGATTAATAATTAATTAGGACTTAAGAAATCCTAATCCAATTAGGACTTATTTAATTTTAGTCCTAATCCAATTAGGACTCTAATTTGAATTCGAAGTCCTAATCCGATTAGGACTCTAGGAATTCTATTCTAAGTAGAAATCCAAATTTAATTCAAAACTCCTAATCCAATTAGGATTGTAGGAATCCTACTCCAAGTAGGAATCCTAGTCCTACTCCAAATAGGATTCCCAGTCCAAGTAGGAATCCCAGTTCAAGTAGGATTCTTAGTCCTAATCTAATTAGGACTCTAGAAATCCTACTCCAAGTAGGACTCTTATGTTAAGTCCAATTAATTAATTCCCTTTGTTCCTTCTTCAACTTATTATCAATCGAATTGATTACTTGTGATTCCTAATCACGATTCAACCATCGGATCGGTCAATGCCTCTAGTGTGTGTGACCCCATAGGTTCTATTCTGACTGGTAGATAGATATATTGTGATCTCTATCACAATATCATTGAAAACTCCTTTCAATGGTTCGGAACGATTTCAACTCTACTCATTAGGATTTATCGATCATCGAGATAATCCCTGTGAGTCCCACCATCCACCATTGACACCTAGCAGTATGTAGTAACTACCTAGCAGAATAGAATGATGAACCTTTAGGTGCAGTTATCATGTGATACAGTCCTTCTATCGTGGATCCCTATAAGACGGAGGTCATGGATAACTCGTCAAACCCCTTCGTCTGTCATATGTCAAGATTTATTCAACTTAAGTTCGAGAGCGGAGAACTCTTTCTCCACTATGCAATCTGCCCCGGCCGAGGTCTTACAAACTCAGTCTTATAAATCACATAGGATCTCTCCTTATCTATCAAGGTCGATAGATTCCTTATAGGTGCATACCCTACTCCTACAGTGAACCTACTGCAGCCAATCTACACTGCATGGATCCATATGGCTAGAGACCATGTATATGTGCAGTCAAACTACAATAACCTCACTGTGAGTAGCCGAAGCATCGCAGGTCGAAGGACCAGTCACACTACTGCAATATCAAGCAAGTCACTGACGAGTGGATAGACATCCAAGTGACTTCTTGTCTTGGTCACGCTCAGTACCCTTGTTCTTAACAAGTACCTGCACTATTACTTCAGTGTCGCCACACTGTGGACTCGAGTCTCGTCCATCCATTTGGAAAGCAATGTGTGCACTGATCGGATCGATCACCGTCCTTGTGATGATCCATTGATCAGAAGCATTCAGAAATTAATCACCAATGATGCATGGCTCAAATTCTTAACTCTTAAGAATACGCATCATCATCTTATTAATTCTTGGACGATTCATAGACACATAAACAATATGAATAAAAAGATGTCTTTTATTTATTCAATAATAAATATTCAAGTACAAAATTATGTCCCTAGAATTAAAAATGTGTCAGCCAGATTGGCTTCTAGGGCATACATCTAACACCTCAGTGTAAAGGAGTTTGACCATCATTACTTGAAGATGGGTATACGATACTGTACTGATTGGCTTTAGGTCAAGTGGAAGTTGTTGGGAATTATGTCCTAAATCCAATCAATTGTTGATTGTAATTGTATTTGAATCAAAAAATATGGTATTTATTCATCACCAGAACATCTTCACAAACTCCGATGTGATGAAGTCCTTAGGACTACTTTGTGTAATGAAATATGATTTTGTCACATAGGTCCTTAAATGTTCATAACCGTATGATATATTATTAATAGAACGATAGTATTATCGGGCGTAGGTCATTGTGTATCATATTTGTTGGTTGTCTTCCAAACCAAAGAGTATAGAAATACTAGTATGGTATACAGGTGAATGGTGTACATTCACTGAACGTGACCAATTGACGGACTCTCTCATGTCAAGAGTTGTTCCGAGTAGATATGGGTATATGTATCCTTTAAACTTGAGATTGCAACCGGTGGCTTACAAGCAACTCACTGTACTTTGGTGCCGGACTACCTGGATTTCTAATCCAGCGACGAAAGGTTTCTGAGTCCAGTCAAGTACTTGTGGTAGTCAGTTGCAGATCAATATGGGATTGACCTCCCTTAGAAATAAGGATGAATGCCTTGTGTTTTCAATTAAGTAGTACCCTGGCCAGAGAAAGTCAAATCTCTATCACTTGACTTATTGAATTGAAACATATTTTCGGATGGATCGTTTTAGGGTAGACAGACTCTGAACCCACCCTGGGCATTTTGTGGTCAAGAGGATGAATTATGCGGTAACCATAGTCCATAGGTTCTAGAATGTTGCTTTGCATCTATTCGGCCTATCCGGTCGTCGGGTCTCATTGTTAGATGGTTACTTCGATTAATGTAGAAAGTGTTCTTGTACTACCGGCTTAGGTTCGAACCTGTGAGGTCACACGCTTAGAAGTTTCTGAATTGATCAAATGGCTGATTGACGATTGAGAATCGTCTAGAGGTAAAATAGTCGATGTGATTGACTGATTGTCCTAAGCAATTGTTGCTTGAAGAAGTTAATTGGTGATTGGATCATTGATTAAACTCAATATGATTGAGTAATAGAGATTGGGCTTGACCAAATTCAAATATGATTTGAAATAGGTAAAACCGTAATTGACACCAAAATTGGTTTGATCAAAATATCTAATTTGCCCCCAACTAAATCAGATTTTGTTTGAGTCAAATTGGATTAAAATTAATTATGATCCTAATATGACTAGGACTTCCTTCCCTATGTGGGACCCACATACTGTATGTGGGACCCACGTCCTGCCTAGGTGGGACCCACATACTGTATGTGGGACCCACGTCCTGCTTAGGTGGGACCCACATCCCGATTGCCCTCCAGGCCACCTCACCCCTTTGCATGTGTGACACGTGGCGGAGCAGGACACCTCTTTTGCTTGCATGCGTGATACGTGGTGGAGCAGGATACCTCTTTTGCTTGCATGCGTGACATGTGGCGGGCCTGGACACCTCACACTCCTCCTGATATCATCCATGACCTCATCTGCCTCATGAGATCATCCATGACATCATCCTCCAGGCTACCTCACCCCTTTGCATGCGTGACACGTGGCGGAGCAGATCACCTTTTTTTCTTGCATGTGTGACATGTGTCCTGGCAGGACACCTCATAGGGACACCTCACCTTCTTCTTGGCCTATAAATAGGCTACCCCTCTTTCTTCTTCTTGACATCAAGAGCACCAGAGAAAGAGAGTGAGAGGAGAGAGTAGCTCTGAAGGTGAAAGCCCAAGAAGAAGTTCTTGAGCTGTGAAGGTCCATCTTCTTCCTTCTTCTCCCTTTCAGCCAACCTTCTGCCTCCCTGCAAGCTAGCACTCCCCGGAAAGCTGATCATTCCGGAACTTAGCGTGGACGAGTCATCGACGCCGGATGCTTGTGCGGCTGCAAAGCATCCTTGAAGGAACCTCCTTCTAAAGGTAAGAGATCTGATCTCTTTTATGGTTGAGATATGACCTCAATCTTCAACTTCTTGTGATTTATGCATATTTATTTGAATCACACAATCCTCGGGATTTGAGGGCTTTGTGATATTTGGTGTCAAAGCAAAGGATTAGTGGAGACTATTCGATTTCCAGGAACTCTCACGCGTGATCGTGTGACGAAGCGTGGCTCTCCACCCGGGGGCTCATATGATGAGTGCTTTGATAGGCACGCGCGGGTGTCACCCTATGTATTGGGACTGAGCCTGCTCCTCATGTGATGTGCAGTTGAAGACTGTCTTCGACTGGTACCAGAGTCAAAATATCTAAAAATATCGAGCATGTTTTGGGTTAAAATGTTTAACCCGTTCTTTCCGCATAAATTTTTTGAAATTCATGCTTAGCCCTCTACACGCACACCATCAGTAATCACATATCTAAGTGGATTATTCCATATAGTCGGCCACGTAATCACCGGTTAATGCCAACAGAGATTTTTGATGAGAAAGTAGCTGAAATCAACGAGGAAGGATGATATTAAAATAGTGGTGAAATAATATGGATCAAATTTGAGATTGTTTATTAGAAACCTGATCTAAACTTGGAGTACTAAAAGCATAATTTATCCAAAAAATAATTGACATGCTTGAATCGAAAATATTCTAGGCATTTCCACAAAAGCAAGATTGCCCTCTTGTGAAGTTGATTGGCCAAGATGCTCCCAGGATACAATAGATCCTAGCATTGTTGAAATAGCCTTCGAGTACAACATGAGCACATGAAGGTAGAAGCTTGATGAAGGGCTTGACCATCTTCATATAAAAAAAGATACAATAAAGGGCTATCTATGGTGGAGAAGGGAGTCGAAGAAATGATTTTAATTCTACACAGAGAAGTGAAAGAGAGGGTCGAAAGAGATTAAAAAATTTCTTAAAGGAGTTAGAGATATTAGTTCTCAGTGAGACCTATTAACCTGTTACCCGCTTTAGGAATAAAAAAATACTTTCATAATTTTAATTAATTTTTAATTTAAATAAATATAATTTTGGCTAATTATGTTAGCTAGATCGCTATATCAAAAATATTCATACAAAAATAGTGTTTTGTGAGGGCATGCATGTAAATATCAATTTGGAGGGCATTCGTACAAATTTCAATATTTAGAAGGATATTTGTGCAAAAATCTGAAGATTTTTTTACGTGTATACTCTCCTAAATATATGAAATTGCATGAATATCTTTCAAAATTGCTATTTACATATATACCCTTATAAATATTTCTTTTTGCATGTTTACCCATTAATGGTATTTTCGTCATTTCAATTTACTGCTAACTTTTTAACGGCGTTAGATGGCATGGGTACGTACACAAAAAAAAACAGAAGAATATACATATAAAATAAGTATTTGATGAGGCTATACATGCAAATATTAATTTTTGGAGGATATTCACGCAAATTCCAATATTTAGGTGGGTATGTGTTCAAAAAAGCCTACTCAAATATTAATGATGGGAGATTTACATATAGGGTCGGTTTATGGAGAGTTTTCTACATGATGGAAGTTTTTCTCAGCAATTATTAAAAATTATTGCTTAATATATAATAAAAATTTGGCTGTTATTGATTATAATTTATTATATTAATTTATTATTTGCTGCAAAAAGAAGAAAAATAATTGCACCCATTGCAAATACACCGGCAATGTGCTAGTACTATTTAAAATATGAGTAAACTATTAAAACATGTATAAGTTGTTCAACATAATATTTATATAATATATAATGTTCAAGTTGGAATGGTCAAGGATACTTACCTCCTAGTATTAAGACCAAAAATAACTAAGCGATATTGATTTGCGAATTGGAAGTGCAAGTGTATTGTATGTGCTGAATTTTTCTTTTTTCTCAAGCATATTATTGTATCGAAAAATATTAAGGGTTTGTTATATTCAAAAATGAGGTAAGGGAGCGGGTAGCATCGATGGCAGACTGGTCCGACGCAGGGCCGGCCCGAGCCCTAGGCGACCGAGGAGGTCGTCTAAGATTTTGGGCTAATGGAAGGCCTCCAGGAGGCTGACCAAAAGAAAGCAAAGGCCCCATATAAAATGGGAGCTGGCTACGAGTCTTCCCCCTTGATGGAAGGGAGGTGAAGAGTTTCCTAGCCTGCAGAGGGGCAATTTGGGAAGTTGGGGACAGTAGTTTTGTCTCCGGTGGAGAGAAAGAGAGAGGAGGGATTTGGTTGGCTTGATACACGCGCCTGAAGCCACTCTTATCCTTCATCCCTTCTCTTGGTTTTGGTCTTGGTTTTCCTTCCCTCACATTACTCCTGATTCAGCTGGGCCATCAGGAAGAAAGATAGGGGGATTGGAGATGGACTTTTTGGAGGATAGAGAAAGAGGGGGTGGGGTGGGGGTGGTTAAATGAAGTGAATTTTCCATAATGCCCCTATTTTAGGGGTGGCAATCGAGCCGGATTGGGTCATAAAAGGGTCGGATCATATGCAGGTCGGACCAGAAAATCATAAACCTGAACCTGTTTATTAAACAGGTCAGAAATTACAATCTGAACCTAATCTGTTTATTAAACAGGTAACCCGACCCGACTCGTTTAACCTATTTAATAAACAGGTAACCTGTTTACCCAACCCGACCCGACCTGTTTAACCTATTTGCCCAACCTGACCCGTTTAACCTGTTTAAACCTATTTAACCTGCCCAACCCAACCTGTTTAACCTGCCCAACCCGACCTGTTTAGACCTGTTTAGATCCGTTTAACCTGTATAGACCTGTTTAACCCGTATAGACCTGTTTAACCTGTTTAACCCATTTAACCTGTTTAGACCTGTTTAACCTGCCTAATAGTTAAACGGGTTAAACGGTTTAAAAGAATCAGACATTTAAAACCCGTATCCGACCCAATTAATAAACATGTTAAACAGGTCGACCTGTTTACGACCCGAACCTGTTTAGGCCAAACCCAAACCTCTTTATGGCGGATCGAACACGGGTCGGGTTGGCGGGTCGGGTCATATTTGCCACCCCTACCCTACTTTCTCTCACAGAGAGGTTCCTCCTTGGACAAATTCTTTTCTTTACCTTGACCATGAAGTGCCATGGGATAACCTTTTCCTACTTTGCTCTTGCTTGACATGGTAAACAGTAGTGCGAAGTATTATCTCAGTTATTTAATCAGTTTTGTAGGCTATTTTCTAAGCATAATTACTTTTCTGTACTTTCATTCAAAAATTATATTAAATTGAAAAAAAAATTTATCTGCTTTTGTTGCATACATATATTTTTGTTAAAATAATGTACTTGATAACTATCTGTTTTCATTTTTTTTAAATATTTTATATTTATTAAAAAAATTTATTATTAAAAAAGGGTCTTATTTACTGAATTTATCTTAGCCTCTAAATGTATTGGGCCGCCTTGATCCGACGGCTACCCGCGTGATGCGGGATTAATTATTTCCTATATTATATGTACTATATAATTATGTACGTTATCAATGACAATCAATCGTTTTTTGCAGGAGACGCATCGATATGCATGTTTGATAAATAGAATTCATAGAAATTATTGTCTGTACCATGTTTTCCTATATTCTTTGCATCAGCGGAGATCATGCTTGATCAACGGGCCCACAGGAACCAGCGGGACAGCGTGCACACGTGGTGGTCGCACTGTAGGCAATAATTTCTCATCCCCGTCCGTCCTCGAAAATGTTTATATTTTATTCTCCTCATTCCATACGTTGAACTCGGAAGAGCTCTTCTCTATAAATCAGATAAATTATCGTGTCCTCTTGAACTTATCTTCTTCCAATACCTTTTTCGTCCCTAAAACCCTTTTCCTATCTCCCTCGACGCCTTCATCCATTGCTCCGGATCCACCCAAAGCTGCCTCGTTATGATACATTTTTATCCAATTCCTTTGACTAATTGAAAAATTATCATTGTTGGTGGCACTCAGTTGGAGATTTCTCTGGAATTTTGGTTGGTTTTCGCGGAGGTCTTGTAGGAGTCTCGGAATCAATTTTTTGAGCTGCAAATTTCTGTTGTTTTCCATTACAGTTGCTCTCCAATCGTTCAAAGGTGACGCCATTTTCTGTGATTCCCTTTTTTAATATATGAATTTAGTTTCGGTTTTACCTTTGAGGGATTTTTTTTCTCTTTATTTATATTGTGTTTCTGGAATTAGATCGTACAGTTGTCCAAATAGGCTTTCTCGGAGAATGGCCTCCTTCCAGTCATGGAAGTGCTCGTGGTCTTCGGTAGCGGCCGTGGCTTCTCTGGTGCTATTGGTGTCACTGGTGCACATGTTCTTGACGCCTCTGTTTCCTTCTTCGCTCGATTACTTTGGTGCTCCACGGAATTCCTGTTTGCCAGTCAACAGGTCGGTCGGTGGGAGCAGTGAGCGTCTGGCCGATAATTCACAGTTGAATCCTGTCTTTGATCCTCAGCTTCTCCCTGACTCTCATGGAGCAGTTACATACCGGGCCGCACCATGGAAGCCTGAGATTGGAAGGTGGCTTTCTAGTTGTGATTCAATTACTACAGCAATTGATGTCGTTGAGGTATGTGTAATTGGTAGAATATTCTACAGTTAATATGCCAATACCTATGTCCTTAGCTTTCAGTTATATTACAGATTCTATATTCTCTACAATCCGAATGTTGTCAAAGTTTCTTTTTCTTATTTAAAGGTTTGAAATTTAGGCAAGAGCTAGGACTCTTCTTTATTGCTCGTCTTATTGTAACAGCTTAATGTGCTTAAGGCTTTATTGGTTTGGACAGAGCATAGGAGGCAAGAGTTGCGAATATGACTGTAATGGTCAAGGAATATGTAATCGAGAACTGGGGCAATGCAGGTGCTTTCATGGATTTGATGGTCAGTAAAGTTTCTGCAATTTTAATTTTATGTCTCATTTATATCTATGGAATATAAGGTCTCTGATGATGTTGTCATTAGATTGAATTGAAACAATAGCTACCACTTGGACGAGTTTAGCAGGTGTTCCCCATCTGCTACACTGTTTACTTTCTTCTGATTTGGCAGGATATACTCAAAATTGAGATATTTGAAATAAAATGCCGTTTTGACCAAAAAAAAAAAAAGAAAAGAAAAAAGCTACCACTTTGCAGAAATTATTATTACTCTTGCTTGCTTCATGAATGCCTTTACCTGAATGAATCTTCTCCCCATGGCCCCTTTCTGCAGAATCTCATGTTCAGTTACCATTAGTTATAACCTTTATGTAGACATATGATTTATTGTGATAGTCTTAAAAGTGGGTTTAATTGAACTGGAAGAAGAAGGGATACCAGGATACTAGTTTAGTGTGGATTAGTCCACTTAACTTTTCCAGGATATACTGTCATTGATGAAAATATGCAGAAGAAAGCTAGTGTCATATCAGTAGTGGTAGCTATATGGACGGAACCTGAACAGATGCATGAAACCACCACACCCGAGTCTGTGTGCTGTATAAATTCTTCTTTCCATAGGAAATGTTCTTGATACAAAAAAATAAATGTAGTGAAGCTTGCTTTTATGGATCTTGATGAAGTTCAAAATTAAGGTGAAAGGCCATGGCTATTCTATAATATTCTTCATGTACAACATCTTGCAAAACCAAGGAAACAATTTAACATCTGGCATTGGAGTTATGTCTTAGGTCTCTAGGTCATCAACTAATAATAACAGTTTAAGCTTGGCACGTGTTCTACCGCAAGTGTTGTCCTGCAGATATTGGCTATAATGAAACTTTTCAAGGGAAAATTATATGGTGAATTATCAAAAAAAAAAAAGTTGTGCATTAGAGGGATAACAAGCGCAGAAGCTGAAAAATTGGTTCAGTAAAAGAACAGTAAGAGGATAAAGAATAATTAAGGGGGTGCATCGACCTAGATATGTCATCATGTACTCTTGTTTTCAGGTCAGGAACCATTTATTTCCAACAACAAGACAAGTATCACTATTAAGTTCTAGATGGCCAATTAGTTACATGCTATATATGAGTCCTATTTGCGTGTCTTAAAATTCAATATCAGCTTTCAAAACCTAAGGAGCAGCTAATATCAATCCGTGCATTGAATTCATTACTAAATCTATTTTTTACTCATTCTCCAGCTTGAGCATGGATAATGAAGCACTAAAACTTGGACAAACACTTGTTAAGATGTTTCCTCAAAGGCTTTAGTGAAGATATTAGCCAACTGACTTTTGACAGAAATTTTCATATTATAACATGACTGCCTTCACATATGGGTTCAAGTGGCTATGGATGTTGCCTCTATTGAGAACACAACTTTTGCTTTCTTTTTTGTAGGGCCAAACCTTTGCTCTTTCAGGCAGATGAGGACTTTTTGTGCTTCTCTCAGAAGTAAACCCTAAAATCCAAGTCTTTGCTTCTCTCAAAACATTAACCATGTCTATTTTCTGGTTATTTTAGGCGATCTTTTTTTCATTTTCTTCTTTGTTTAGTAGTGTTGTTTTCTATCAAATACAGGTCAGCTTGTATTTATCAATTCAGGGTTTTAGTTAGTTGTTTATGATTATTTTATTTTCTTTCATAAGAATGATAATAGAGTCAGGAAAGGTGGCTAGGGCTATTAAAAGGCTATGTAGGCTGCTGGAGGGGGAAAAAAAAGAGTACATAGAATCTCTTTCAGTTAAATTACAGTGGCTGTAGGCCTTTTTTCCTCCCTTCATCTTCTTCTGTTCTACTATTTCCTCGTCTATTTTATTTCCTTCTACCCTATGATCACACTCTCTGTGCTACAGATCTGTTAAACCAGCAGTTCATCAATGATAATCAGATATGAGTTTAGATCTGTTACAGTTTATAACAGCTGTCACAAGTAGCTTCAAAAGTCACAGAATTTATGTAAAAATCCAGTTATGAGTCAATTTTATTTATTATTATCTTTATGTCACCCCAAATTTTGAATGGAATTACAGCACTTCTTCAGTATCATAACACAAAAGCAGTGATGTGTTGTTGCGTGGCAATGCATGGCCAATGATGTCAGAGGAAATATAGGAGACTAGGCATATTGTTCATCTCCTTATGCCCATGGACTTTTCTCTGACTTAAGTACTGGAAGTGTTAGTGGTTACAAAGTTGAGGAACTCTCAAAATAGAAAAGTAGAGTAAGTAATGCACAAGAAGTTGGTGAAAGGGCGAGCTTCAAAAGAGGGCGTGACACCGCGACTAAAAGATTCTTGCTATTAAGGTCTAAAATGTGTAAGAGATCTAGGAGATGAAGTGACTTGCTCCTCTTTGCAAACTCGTGTTGCCAAATTCCCTAGGTGAAGCCAAGCAGTGGACCCTTTGTATGGCCTAGGCGGGTGTCCTGGCACCTAGGTGGCCAAGTAGGGGGAAAAGCCTGCTAAGCTTTTGTCATGCATGCTTTTAATCATATATATAGATAAGCATGTACATATATCATACATGCACTCTTCTTTCACCATTTATGACATTACAAAACCTATTTTTTATGCCAAAAAGTTTCAAAGATCAATATCCCCAGGCAGCACGCAACAACATTACTGCCACTAAAGTAGCTAGCAAGCTAGAGGCCATGGATAGGCAGCCAGTACCTAGTAAGAAATGGAAGGAAGAGGAGGGCAAGGAAGTAGCATTCTACAAGCAAGGCCAACACCTATCAAGTAGAAGGAAGAAAAGGAGGAGATAAGTATAACAAAAGCTAACACGTACAACAAAAGGGAAAACATAGAAGACCAGGGATGAATAGTCAGATGAATAAATAGTTCTAGAGGAAAAGAGGGGTGGGGGAAGAAGTCGAAGATTGGTCTAAAGAAGAAAAGAGAGAGAGAGAGAGAGAGAGAGAGAGAGAGAGAGAGAGAGAGAGAGAGAGAGAGGCATATATGGCACTAGAGGAGAGGGGGCTCATGTGGCCGGAGTAGAGGGCACTAAAGGAGAGTACACGTATTCCACCCTTGTTATCGTGTAGCTGAAGGAGAGGGGGCTCGAAAGCCCCCTCTCTCTCCCTCCCTCCCTCCCTCCCTCTCTTCCTCCCTCTCCCTCACCCTCCTTCCCTTTATCTCTCTTTTCAACGACATTGGGGCTCCACTCATGTTTTCTTGTAGCTGGAGAAGAGGGGGTTTTCGAGCTCCCTCTCTCCCTCACTCGGCCTCTCTCCCTCCCTCTCTCTTTTTCCCTCTTTCATTCTCCCTCTCCCTCTTCCTTGTTGGTTTTGACAATGCAAATACGGGCCTGGAATGGAATGGTATGGTACAATATTGTGCTGTACTGCCGGGCAACCAATATGGGTCTGGATACTGGCATAGCATACTTTGCATGTATGTATATATTATATATAATGTTATATACACAGACTTATATATCTATATATCTATATTCCTATATATATTATATACATACACACACAAACATATATATATGCATATAGGGGTGGCCCAATAGATGTGGGGGCCTAAGGCGAACTTACTAAGAGAGGCCTTTTTTTAAAAAATAATAATAATAATAAAATTTAATAAGTGCAAAATACACGACTGGGCCTATCTTGCCGACCTGAATAGTAACTATTGATCTTCCACAACTATCTAGCTTAGTCAGCACCGAGATTGGGCTCAATTTCAGCGGCAACAGTATCCAACTAGAAATTTTAAACATGTCTCAAGGATTTCGGACGACGATTCACCCTCACTCCCTCAATTGTCTTGTCGAGCAGTCGAGGTAGCCGTTGGCTCTGCCTCAAGCCCTCTACACTCTACCTCTACGGAGTACGGACTACTGTAGCTAGGTTGTCGGGCGTGGGCCTTTTTTTGGGCCGGGGCCTTAGGCGACCGCCTATCTCGCCTAACGGTCGGGCCGGTTCTGTATATATATATATATACACACTATATGTATGTACGTATGTATACATACATGTGTATATGTACATATATATATATGTATATACACACACACATATGTATGTATGTATGTGTGGATATAATGTATATATAATACTTATATAAGTTAGTGTATAATCAACTATTGAATTTAATTAACAGCTTGTCTTTCAGCATTGGTCAACTAAAGAATGATGAAAGGAACAGCCAAGTGCAGAACTGAGCTTCAAAGCTTGATACAGGATCTAATCAGTTTCAGCTCGATTTAAGGTTATCAAGCTGGTTGAAGTATGCTCATGTCTAGCTTTGTTCAAAACTAAGTTATGCTTCATCACACCACAAATGACCTGAGCAAAATTATACAGCTGAGGCTCAAAAACAATTTCCAGCCAAGCTAGATGAGACCTAGCCTCAACCATGCTTGGCTTGATCACACCCCTATGCTCTTGTTTATTTTTGTCTTGGGTATTGAACTCTAGGGCTACCCATCATGTTACGTGGATAGCTTCCATCTTTGCTACTTGTTCTGTGATGTGTTCTCGCTCGGTCCACTTTCCTACAGATTCTTAAGTACCTATCTGTGGACATGGACAGATGGACCCATTGCACTTTCAGATTATAGTAACTGACAAGCACTCTCCCATGCTTCACATATCTTGTCTATTTTTGAGTGTACAGTTAGTCAGCTTGCTGATTCTAGTAACTATTTCCTAGCATTATTTCAAGTTCTTATAATCCAGGATCTAAACAAATATGGCCTCCAGCAATACAGATTGAATGTGTAGACTAGCTATCTTAAAGGTTTCCATTTACATTTGCTTACTATGACCTAGAGTGATTTTTTTTTCATAAGCTATTCTTAAAAATTTGATTCCTTTCTTCGACAATCTTTCTACCTCAAAGGAGAATTGTATTGATGCACCTGGAGGGGCAAGACATGCTTTTTTTAATTATATTCAAATTAAGATTTAATTTGTTTTTAAATGTGAAAAAACTCATTATCAAAATGCTCCATAAGGTTCAACTAGTGGATGTGGAAGAAGATCTTTTTCAACAGAAGGCAAAAGAAAAGGATGTTATTGTATATCAATTTGATAATGATGAAGGTAATGATGATGATGATCATGTTTCTTTCGTTGTTCTATAGTCCCTTATGTACTTTTCTTTTTCTTTGGTTAAATGAAGGTACTTTATTGATTTATATGTAGCATTTAACCATATTAAATAATTAAAAGTGGTGTTTATTTCTTGTACATGAATATATGAGCTCATGGCTGTTGGAAGTGAGCTTCTTATGCTCTTATATAATGATTTTCTACTCATTATTCATTCAAAGTACAACTCTATTATGGTTATTACTTTTCATATTGTTTTGCCTTTTCTTTAATATTTAAAACAGATCATAAAGAATCTTACAAGATTTGATCCAATCCCCTTTATGATTTATGATATGATCCCAATCTTGATGATATTGCTCCTTAATGTTTGACTAATTTCCCTTTTTGAGAAAATTTATATAACTTCCTATTTCTTAATCAGCCTCAATTCTCAAGCAAAAAGGGGTGTGATTGCCAAGGACTGCGGAACCATCCCGAACCGTCCGGTTCGGGGCATACCAAGCCGTGCTAGTGACGAAGCAAGATGGTTCTGGGTTCGACATTCAAAATGAGAAACTGGCGGGAGAAGGGGAGGGACAAGGAAAGAGAGGAAAAGAGAGAGGGGGAGGAAGGGGCAGGGAGAGGGAGGGAGGGCCGGAGCAGGGGCTCCACCTTCTATTTTTTTCGAAACAGGAGTACGTCGGGGGCCCTTTTTTATTTTGAAAATTTTAAGTGAAGTTGGAGGGCCAGAGCAGGGGCTCCGCCCTCTATTTTTTTTTGAAATAAGGGTCCATTGACGTACTCCTGTTTCGAATGAAATAGAGGTTCAAATGGCGGAGCCCCTACTCCGAGCCTCTGCAGCCCTCCGGAGCCCGTTCTCTCTCCCTCCCTTCTTCCCTCTCCCTCCGCCCCCTCCGGTCTCTCTCTCTCTCTTTTACTTTCTCTCTCATTCTCCCTCTTCCTCTCCCTCTCTATTGTGTCGGTACGGCCCCGTCACGGGGGCATACCAAACCATGTTGCCAACCGACTGGTACGGCTTCGATACTGGCACGATGGACCTTGATTGCTGCCAATTTAAATACTATTTATTTTCAGATTTCCTTGGGTAAGTTCAATTTGTACTTACGATTTTGTTATTTTACTAGTGATCAGTATATTTTAAATTAATTGTAACATTGCAGTGAAATAAGACTTTCTATAGTCACCTGTATTGAGATAATCAACCGTTGATGAAGTGCTAATGTAATGGCTTTATAGGGGAAGGATGTACCAAGAAGTTGCAGCTGGACTGCAATCATCCAGGAACTCCAGAAAAACCATTTGGATGGTGGATTGTTTCCATATGTTCAGCATATTGTGACACAACTAGAGCAATGTGCTTTTGTGGAGCAGGAACTAAGTATCCAAATCGTCCTGTGGCAGAGTCATGTGGCTTTAAAATAAAGTAAGAAAGTTGATATTTATATCATGTCCAGTATTTTCTGATGTAGTTATCATGATATTTAGTATTTACTATGATATTTCTCTATAAAAGTTTTTATCTGAAACGTTCATATATTTCAGCTTACCATCTGAACCTGGGGGTCCTAGGATCACAGATTGGACAAAGGCTGATTTTGAGAATATATTTACTACTAACAGTAGCAGACAGGGATGGTGTAATGTTGACCCAAAGGATGCCTATGCTTCCAAAGTGAACTTTAAAGAGGAATGTGACTGTAAATATGATGGTCTTGGGGGACGATTCTGTGAGATACCAACAATGTGCAGTTGTCCCAACCAGTGCTCTGGGCATGGACATTGCCGTGGTGGATTTTGTCAGGTATATGACTGGAATTTCTGTTGGATTTTGAGCAGTTTGCACTTTACAATCATGAAAATTGAGAACAGATGATAGTTGCATCTTTCCTATATTCTTTTGTATCCAATCTTTCATTTAGTGGTGTACTCTTTGTTTTATTCTTTACATGATTCTCAATCATGGCATGCAAAAACTAATTCATAACATTGCTATTTTAGTGATGTATAAATTGGTCATTGCTCTCATCATAATACTTTTGACTTTAAAAACATGCTTTTGCAGTGTGACAATGGGTATTATGGGATAGATTGCAGTATCCCATCTGCCTTATCACCCATACAAGAGTGGCCTACATGGCTTCGACCATCTAAAGTTGATGTACCTGACAAGGCACCAATAGGTAGTGACCTTATAAATGTTAGCGCTGTTGTTAAAAAGAAAAGGCCACTTATTTATGTTTATGATCTGCCACCAGAGTTCAACAGTCACCTTCTGGAGGTAATCCTCGGCATTCATATTATATCTCTTGTTTGTGACATGAAGTTCCAGATAATTTATATTACACCTTTGTTTTTGGCAGGGGCGGCATTGGAAGTTTGAATGTGTAAACAGAATATACACTGATGAGAACAGAACATTGTGGACTGAGCAATTGTATGGCTCACAGGTACTAGTTAACAATATTTAATTATTATTAGATCAAAAGAGTCTTTGCTAAATTGCTATTTCCATTGTGTAGATGGCACTTTATGAGAGCATACTGGCTAGTCCATACCGAACAATGAATGGTGAAGAAGCAGACTATTTCTATGTTCCTGTTCTTGATTCCTGTATAATAGCTCGAGCGGATGATGCACCACATTTGAGTGTGCAGGTATAAAAGTTATAGCCATTATTTCTGCAATGCTCCTTGACAATTTTTTATTGTGAACCACCATGTTTAACTGCTGTCGTTGGAAGAATCTAAAGAAGCTGATATTAAAACATGGAAACTTACTAAATAATTCTGATTTCAGAAACATTCACGTCTGAGGAGCTCCCTAACTTTGGAATTCTATAAGAAGGCTTATGATCATATAGTTGAGCAGTATCCATATTGGAACCGCTCCTCTGGAAAGGACCATATATGGGTATGTTTTGGAGATGCTACATGATTGCCATCAGAGAAGCTTGGCTTGTGCACATTACTTTTACTAGGAATCTAATGGAATTGCTTCTATCTGAAGGCAGTTATTTTCATGGGATGAAGGTGCTTGCTATGCTCCGAAAGAAATTTGGAATAGCATGATGTTAGTACACTGGGGGAACACGAATTCCAAACATAATCACTCAACAACAGCTTATTGGGCTGACAACTGGGACCCTATCCCTTCCCATAGAAGAGGTGACCACCCCTGCTTTGACCCAGAGAAGGATCTTGTACTTCCAGCATGGAAAAGGCCTGAACCAATTGCAATATGGTTAAAACTGTGGGCCAGGTATTTAATAAGAGGGTTGCCTAACTTGTATGCTTCTAATGGTAATTTCCATCTGAGATTCGAATCAACTGTATGTGCAGGCCACGCAAGGAGCGTAAAACCCTCTTCTATTTCAATGGAAATTTAGGATCTGCCTATGAACATGGGCGACCTGAAAGCACGTGTGTGTCTATATTTGCTCCGAACACAACTGTCACATTTCACATAATTAATTAGTGATGTATCTTGTTCCTTTGTCCAAAATGATTGCAGGTATAGTATGGGTATCAGGCAAAAATTGGCAGAAGAATTTGGTTCTACACCTAACAAGGAGGGCAAGCTTGGGAGACAGCATGCAGCTAATGTAACAGTAACTCCATTACCCTCACCTAAGTATTCTGAGGAATTGGCAAGCTCTTTGTTCTGTGGGGTGCTGCCTGGGGATGGCTGGAGCGGACGCATGGAAGACAGCATTCTGCAAGGGTGCATTCCAGTGATAATCCAGGTACAGATACTCATGTCGCTTCTGCAGTGTCCACTGTGGTTGGTTAGGAAGATGAAGCTTATTTTAGTAGGTCATCTGTTTTACATATTCGCTGACCCATGAAATGTAGGTTTGTGATTATGATGTTAACATTTGGCTCCATTCATACTTACTGTTTTCTTTATCAGAATACGGTTTACGGAACTCATATATAATTAGTCATCTTGATCATTTATATTTCAAATATATAGAACCCTTTGCCTGATTATATTGATATGCTTATTTAATGTTTATATATGTGGTGTGATTGAGAATATTCAGTTAAGCTTTTTTCAAGAAGTATGATTTGTTTGATGTTACATTGATAGCTTGATTGCAGGATGGAATCTTTCTTCCTTATGAAAATGTTCTCAACTATAAAAGCTTTGCAGTGCGAATTCAAGAAGATGATATCCCAAGCTTGATAAAAATTCTTCAGGTAAATATCTCATCTTATTACCAAGTATTGTGGATGCTAATTGTATAGGCCGTCTATATTCTTATGTTATTTCTTGATTTGCACAGGGGATTAATGAAACAGAGATAGAGTTTATGTTGGCCAATGTACGCCAGATCTGGCAGAGGTTCTTATATCGTGATTCTGTTTTGCTTGAGGCTCAGAGACAGAAGAAATTGTTCTCTAAGGAGGATGGCTGGGCAGTTGAGTTCTCAAAACTCAGACAAGATGATGTCTTTTCCACATTCATACAGGTATGACAATTATCTCTTCTGTTTTGCAATATATTATATTGTTGAAGACCCAAATTAGAGTTCCATGTTTACGAACAAGTTAATATCTTAAACCTTTAAATTGTTCAATTTTTTCCAAATGAATGTCATAGAATTTAGTTGAATTTAGATGTTTTCATGCCTGATGTACCAGGCAGTTCGTCATTCTTCTGTGCATTTTACATTGGGATTTTCTAGAACTTTAGGCCCAAATGTAGGCCTTTTAGAGCCAATTAGCTCTTGCCATGAGTGAACTTGCTTTCTTCAAGCAGTAATGATATATTAACATCCTTTGTCATTCTATAATAAAGATAACTGAGTGACATACGATGAAAGTGACTTGATAAAACGTGAATTCGTCATTTGTTTTATCACTTTTTTCTTGCCCACTGCACAATTTGTATATGGGAGAGAGCCACAAAGGGTGGATGGTGCGTTAGGCTGGATGAGAACTACATCACTGACATTCATTAACCTAGGCATGCCTTAAAATTATATATTAGGTATCTCGACAGATGTATATCTATATTCTGCAAAGAAGGCTTTCCTGTCCAGCCAGACTAGTCATGTTTGGCAGTGTCTAGTAAATAGAACCATCCTAGAGACAGTCTCTATAGGTACGGAACTTCAAATTTTTTCTTTGATATGTTCTTTGAACCAAGTTGTACTTATCCTCATACAATATGTGGCTGATGCCTGCATTTGTACCACACGTATGAAATGCTCCTCAAATGTTGCCTTGGCAGCTACTTGGCCACCAGCTTTAATATTTTGCTTCATGTTTAAGTCTTGAAGATGTGGTCAATTTATAAAGTAATACTGAATGTTGGCAACTGACAAGTTAGTACCCTTAACTTACTAATCTTATTTGATATTAATTATAACTATTTTTTAGATATCTATTTTTTTGAATGCGTTGTTTTTGTGCTGCTTTGACCTTTGGGTGCCTAGCATCTAGGCTCTAGACAGCCTTCTGGCAGTTCATCTACTGCCTAAAATCTCATCAACCTTCCTATGACTGCTGATGTTAGAACTCTTCTAAAATGGTGGTCGTTAGTAGTAACCACTCTTTATGTCAATCCTGGACCCAAAGCCAACCCCATACATGACTTGTAGCCCTGAAGTTCATAGACACAACAATTTGTTGTCCAACTGTCTCACCCCAAACCCTACACTTGGATCAGCCATTTGATATGGCCAAACACCTTCTTAGGGCATAAACCTAGAGAATATGCAAGTCCTGATAATTTGAACCAGAACACTTAATAACAAGAGATAAGAGATTAGGATAAACAAAGTATGTCCTTAATTACTGATAATTAGAGTTATCGAAAGTATAGGGTTGATATCAAGGTATGCTGAATCTGCTGAGTTACGCACCGTTCGATGCGACGTTCGCAGCGGAATTCGAACGGGACGTCGTTCATCGCATGAACGCGTCTCGGATCGTAGAATTTAAAAATTTTTCTGGATCCAAATCCAGAAGATTTTTGAATTCATTAGGGAGGGGAGATTAGGATCTGAGGAAGGTTGATTAAGATTCATAAAACTGAAACTAAAATCAGAAGAAATTAATTTGAAGATCTCATCTTCAAAAATTCTGCAGGTGAAGAACACTGCAGCCTGATGATCTATCTAGCTTCCTGTTTGAGCCACACAATTGTCCGGCCTCTACAGGTATCCACACGAGGATCTAATCATCTGAGATAGGGTCTTACCGGAGTGCTAGCTCCTTGCAAAGACCTCTCATGACTATCATATAGATTAAAAAATAAAAATCTGCAACATACCTTCTTAAAGAAGAACCCTTTCTTCTTCAACCTTGCTCGCGATGGAGGAAGAGGAAGGAGGAACCTTGCACGTGGATCTTCCTTGCCTTACTACCATGGAAGAAGAGGAGGATGAAGACCCCTTGCTGCCGTGGAGGAGGAAGAAAGAAGAGGAGGCGTGGAGAGGAAGAGGAGAGAATTAATTCATAACTTCTCCCTTACTATTCTTTCATAGATTGGGTTTAGGGCTCCTTCTAATCTTATTAGGAGTATGGGACTATAACCCACCCTTGGATTAATGCCAAGTGTCCAATCCTTGTGCTCATAGATGCATGACATGTGTCTATTTAATCAATTGATTAATTTTCTAATCACATTAGGATTCTTAATCTCATTAGGAGAATTAATTGATTTGGGAGAATGCATCCTACGACGCCATGTGGACTTTAAAGTCCGCATAGTGTGAACATGATTTAAGTCATATTCATCTTACGACGACATGTGGTCTTTAAAATCTGCACAAACCTTGATTTAATCAAATTGACCCAATCATGAACCCAAATCAATTTGGGTCGAACCCAATTCGTTTTGGCTCATTAAATCAGCCCAATTACAATCCAATTGCAATACAATTGCAATCAATTTCACTTAATTCTTCTTCCATTAACTTACGAACACTTAGTGGGTTAATTCAATCACCAAACATATTGATGATTGATTTTTATTATGATTCCAAATCACAATTATGATAGTCTGACTAATTAAATCCTCTATGTGTGTGACCCCGTAGGTTTTATTCTGACTGGTAGTGAGAAATATTGAGATCTCCATCTCAATATCACTGAAACTCCTTTCAGTGGACTGAAACGATTTTAGTTCTACTCTTAGGGTTCACTGATCACCAAGTGAATGCCTTCGAGTTTCACAATCCACTAGTGACACCTAGCAGTATGTGGTGGCAATCCAGTAGAATGGAATATCTGAACCTCTTGGTGCAGTTAGCGTATGATACAGTCCCTCTATCATGGATTCCGACGTGACGGAGGTTATGGATATTTTGTCAAACCCCATCGTCTGTCATATGTCAAATTTATACGACTTCCATTTCGAGATATGGAAAACTCTTTTTCCAAAATACCTGGCCAGGAATTTATCGAACTCAGTCTCATAAATCACATAGGATCACTCCTAATCTATCAAGGTCGATAGATCCCATCTAGATGCAACCCTATTCCAAAATGAACCTACTGCAGCCAATTCGCACTACAAGGATCCGAATGACTAGGGCCCAAGTGCACATGCTTGTCAAACTACAGCAACCTCACAGTGAATAGCTGAGGCATTGCAGATCAAATGACCAGTCATACAACTGCAGCATAAGTAGTCACTGACGAGTGGATAGACATCCATGTGACTACTATCTTTGGTCACGCTCAGTACCTTGTTCTCTAACAAGTATTTACATAATCACTCCAGTGTCTCTACACTGTGGACTCGAGACTCGTCCATCTGACTAAGTGATCTATGCACTAATCTTAGCGGATCGATCACCGTCCCTCGTGATGGATCTATCGATCAGGAGCATTTAGAAATTAATCCCTAATGACACATGCCTCAAATCAGACATATAGGGTATACTTCTAACAATCTTCCACTTGCACTAAAGCCAATCAGACATATTTAAGTCCCATTTTTTCAAGATGGACTTCTAATTTTTTCTGACTCAGCTGCTTAGTGAATGGGTCCGCCACGTTATCAGTGGAGTCTACTCTCTGCACCTCTACATATTTCTTTTCGAGGTAGTCGCGAATTAGATGAAATCGTCGCTCTATGTGCTTGGACTTCTGGTGAGACCTCGGCTCCTTAGCCAGTGCTATGGCGCCGTTATTGTCGCAGAAAAGGGTTATGGCATCTGATGACATGACTCCTAGCTCTTCGACAAACTTCTTGTACCAGAACGTTTCCTTCGCAGTATCCGATGCAGCAATGTACTCTGCTTCCATGGTAGAATCTACAACAATCGGTTGCTTGGAACTCTTCCAATTTACTGATCCTCCATTGCATAAAAATACATATTCTGATGTAGACTTTCTATCATCGGGGTCAGTCATGAAGTCTGAATCAGTATATCCTTCTACCTTTAACTCTATGCCTCCCCTAAAGACCAAAAACAGATCCTTAGTCCTTCTCAAGTACTTAAGGATATTTTTCACAGCTATCCAGTGCTCCTCGCCTGGATTTGACTGATATCTGCTCGTGACACTCACAGCATGTGCTATATCAGGTCGAGTACATAGCATGGCATATATGAGGCTTCCTATTGCCGATGCATAAGGGATCCTACTCATGTGCTGAATCTCTTCAGATGTTTTGGGGCACATCTTTTTGGAGAGATTTATGCCATGCTTTAGGGGTAACAATCCCCTCTTAGAGTTTTCCATGCTGAACCTCTTCAATATTTTCTCTATGTACATTTTCTGTGATAGGCCAAGCATCCTCTTAGATCTATCTCTATATACCTTAATCTCCAAAATATAAGATGCTTCACCTAGATCTTTAATGGAGAACTTCTTAGACAGCCATAACTTGACCGATGTGAGCATGGGAATATCATTCCTAATTAGGAGTATATCATCCACGTACAATACGAGGAATACTGTAGCCCTCCCACTGACCTTTTTGTACACACATGGTTCCTCTTCGTTCTTGATGAAATTAAACGATTTGATCACATCATCGAAATGAGTGTTCCAACTCCGAGATGCTTGCTTTAATCCATAAATGGATCTTTGCAGCTTGCAGACCTTGTGATCACCATCACTGAAAGTGAAACCCTGAGGCTGTTCCATATAGATATCTTCCTCAAGATATCCATTAAGAAAAGCAGTTTTCACATCTATCTGCCATATCTCATAATCATGATAAGCTGCAATGGCAAGCAACGTTCGAATGGACTTCAGCATGGCTACCGGTGAAAAGGTATCTTGATAGTCAATGCCTTCGCGCTGACTATAACCTTTTACCACCAATCTTGCCTTATAGGTCTCTACCTTGCCATCCGAACCTATTTTCCTTTTGTAGATCCATTTACACCCAATAGGTACTATACCTTCAGGCGGGTCTACTAAGGTCCATACTTGGTTGGAATGCATGGAGTCTATTTTTGACTTCATCGCATTCATCCATTTTTCGGAGTCGATGTCTAACATTGCTTCGTTGTAGGTCTTGGGATCATTACTATGATCTCTTTCTTCCATGAGGAACTCTTCCTCTATTTCCTCTGTAAGCATACCTAAGTATCTTTCAGGAGGATGGGAGATCCTACTGGATCTACGAAGTGGACGAGGTTCTTCATGTATTGGCTCAATGTGAATAGGTTCACTAGGCTCAATTGCTCGTTGCTCTTCAGAGACTTTCTCTTCGAGCTCAATTTTTCTCCCACTGCCCCTATCAAGGATAAATTGTTTTTTCAAAAAGATGGCATGTCGGCTCACAAACACTTTGTGATCTTCTGGGATGTAAAAATTGTATCCTAACGACTCTTTAGGATATCTAATGAAACGAGCACCAATTGTCCTAGACTCCAACTTGTCCGCCTGTTATCGCTTGACTTGGGCTGGACATCCCCAAATCTTGAGATAACCAAGACTTAGTTTCTTACCATGCCATATCTCATACGGTGTGGTAGGAACGGACTTAGAGGGAACTCTATTCAATATATAGATAGCTGTAAGTAGGGCATCTCCCCACAAAAATAAGGGTAAGTCAGTGAAGCTCATCATGGACCTGACCATATCCAATAGGGTCCGATTCCTCCTTTCTGACACTCCGTTGAGTTGAGGTGTTCTAGGAGGTGGCCATTGTGAAACTATATCATTTTGTTTGAGATAATCGCAAAACTCTCCACTAAGGTATTCTCCTCCTCGATCTGATCGAAGAACCTTAATGAGTTTTCCTGTCTGTTTTTCTACTTCAAATATGAATTCTTTGAACCTTTCAAATGCTTCAGATTTATGTCTCATAAGATAGACATAACCATACCGTGAGAAATCATCGGTAAAAGTAATAAAGTAGAAAAATTGACCCCTAACCTGCACATCGAATGGGCCACACACATCAGTGTGTGCTAGGGCAAGTATTTCAGTGGACCTCTCCCCATGTCCTACAAAGGGTAATTTGGCCATTTTTCCTTGAAGGCAGGATTCACAAATCGGATATGACTCAGAAGTCAATGAACTCAAAAGCTCATGTTTCTCCAATTTGTTAATTCTGTCTTCTCCTATATGACCAAGTCTGAGGTGCCATAAATACTTTTGATTTATCTCATCTCTAGATCTTTTTGATCCTATGGTACTCACTGTATGCTCAGATACGTTCACAGATACATTCATATGTAAGTGATAGAGACCGTCAATCATAAAACCACGTCCAAACAGTTTATTTCGTAAATAAATAGAAACGTAGTCTTTATTGAAATTGAATTCATAATGTTCCTATGCTAGACAAGATACAGAAATCAGATTTCTGCTAGCACTAGGTACAAAATAACAATCTCTAAGTATCAAACTAAATTCTGACGGTAAATGCAAAGGGAATGTGCCCACAGCAACAGCAGCAACTCTTGCTTCATTGCCAACCCTTAGGGTTACCGCACATTCCGTAAGCCTTCTACTTTCCTTTAGACCATGCATGGTAGTGCACAAGTGAACACTAGAACCAGAGTCTATAACCCAACTGGAAATAGAAGAAACCGTTAGATTAGTTTCAATAATGAGCATATTAGACATACCTTCAGAAGGCGTGTCATCCTTCTTGCTCTTTATGTTTCCCATGTAGATAGGACAGTTCCTCTTTCAATGGCCGTCTTCATTGCAACGGAAACATTTTCCTTTGGGTTCGGCTTTCTTCTTAGGAACTTCCTTCTTCGGCTTTTTCTCGGTCTTCTGCTTCTTCGCAGGCTTCTTCTTCTTCCCAATAGACTTTCTCTTGGAAGTAGAAGCTAGCTCAGCAGCGAGAACTGTGCCCCTTGAACCTTTCAAGGCTCCCTCAGTTGTCACCAATATATTCAACAATTCAAGTTTGGTGCATTCAATTTTATTCATATGGTAGTTTACAATAAACTGCCCATATGAAGATGGCAACGATTGTAGGATCAAATCCGTTTGCAAATCCTTGTGCATGGTCATGCCAAGCTTCTCTAGCTCCTCAAGATCCTTGATCATGGTCAAACCATGTTCATGGACGGACTGCCCATCATGCATCTTGGCTTTGAAGAGCCGCTTGGACACTTCAAATCTTGCTGCACGACTCTATTCACTATACAACTCTTATAGGTGATCAAGTATGTCCTTAGCAGTCTTCATGCTCTCATGCTGGCATTGCAATTCGTTGGACATGGATGCCAAAATGTAGCACCTAACCTTATTGTCGTCATCCAACCATTTTGCATACGTCTCACGCTGCTCATTGGTTGCACGAGTTGGTAACACCGGAGTTCATGGTCAAGAATATAAGCTATTTTTTCGCAACTCAAGACAATCTTCAAGTTGCGGAGCCAATCTTTATAGTTTGGTCCGGTCAACCTATTGTTATCTAGAATTCGAACTATCGGGTTGGAAGCCATTGACATCTGCAGAGAGTAAAAATTCTAATTAGAAATTTGTATTTGACATTAATTTGTTTTAGGAACTTTTAAAACAAAATTGGATCAAATCCTCCACTATTTCTCGGATCTCTCACACCCCCTGGTAAAGATACGGAAACCTGCGACTTAGGGTTTCGAGTGGGGTGCTGCGGTCCCACCAATTTATATGTCACCTCACCTAACAGTTATTGGAGACACATAGACGATGAGTGTACAACTCTTGTACAATGCTTCGTAAGCATATTGAGCTAACCTGGTCTCCAAGTCATAAGGACCTCACCTAACAGTTATTGGATCCGTTCCTTGGTTAAGTCAGACCCATCGTATATCCCGCGAAAATAAAGCTGTGATTGGGTCCTCACCTAATAGTTATTGGAGCTCAACCCCACCTTTACCCCACAACATCTCATGTTAATAGAGAGGTCCAATCCTCCGATTCAACTAGCCCACTGTATCCAGCCGAGACTAATCAACACCGGAAAGATCTTAGCAACTCTACTACGGTGGAAGACCAATCGACTTAATATTGGGTAATCAGATCTTAGTGATTCCAACTTTGAGCTTTCCATAGGAGGTAATCGATCAATTGGCCAGGTAAGCAGGTGGGAGGCTCCCCTTACTTAGAGAGTAAGGTCCTAATTAAGTAACCACCTTTGAGCTTGCCTAGACACCAATTAGATCAATTAATCAAATATGGCTAGCTCAATGTATCGTTCACTCTCGATTGATTTAGGGAGGTTTTAGGTCTCTTGGGATTTACATCTAATGTAATCATCTACCCCATACCATATGTCATTCGATTTACATCTTATGTAAATGTCACATTGGTTCAGGTTTACATCCTATGTAATTATGAAACCCTTTCATATATTATGTGATTACATCTTGTGTAAATGACATAATTGTTTCAGTTTACATCTTATATAAATGTCCTATTGTTTAAGGATTTTATTTACATCTCATGCAAATAAATTTTTGTTTAACTAATACATACATCTCATGCATACAATATTTTAAACATAACCTTAAACAAGTATGAACATTATGATTACCATATGCATCTCATGTATATTTTCAGATCTGAAATTTTAAACCTATTATGCTATTCTCTGAATTTCAGATCATGCATTACTTGATTTAAAACATTGTAATCTAATTGCAATTCTAAAATAATTTGCAAGATCATAGCAAATAAAAATCTGCATGCTGAAAATTTCAGCAACCTGAAATTTCAGCACGCAGAAAATCCAGCAAACATAATTTCTTTAAAAATCAGATTAAAAATGTGGTAATCAATCCTTAGGTCTTAATCATGCTCCCTAGAACTATGGCTTTGATACCACTGCTGAGTTACGCCCCCGATGTGACGTTTGCAGCGGAATTCGAACGGGACGTCGTTCATCGCATTAACGCGTCTCGGATCGTAGAATTCAAAAATTTTTCTAGATCCAAATCCAGAAGATCTTTGAATTCATTAGGGAGGGGAGATTAGGATCCGAGGAAGGTTGATTAAGATTCATAAAACTGAAACTAAAATCAGAAGAAATTAATTTGAAGATCTCATCTTCAAAAATTCTGCAGGTGAAGAACACCGCAGCCTGATGATCTATCTAGTTTCCTGTTTGAGCCACACAATTGTCCGGCCTCTACAGGTATCCACACGAGGATCTAATCATCTGAGATAGGATTTTACCGGAGTGCTAGCTCCTTGCAAAGACCTCTCATGACTATCATATAGATTAGAAGATAAAAATCTACAACATACCTCCTTAAAGAAGAACCCTTTCTTCTTCAACCTTGCTCGCGATGGAGGAAGAGGAAGGAGGAACCTTGCACGTGGATCTTCCTTGCCTTGCTACCGTGGAAGAAGAGGAGGATGAAGACCCCTTGCTGCCGTGGAGAAGGAGGAAAAAAGAAGAGGAGGCGTGGAGAGGAAGAGGAGAGAATTAATTCATAACTTCTCCCTTGCTATCCTTTTATAGATTGGGTTTAGGGCTGCTCCTAATCTTATTAGGAGTATGGGACTATAACCCACCCTTGGATTAATGCCAAGTGTCCAATCCTTGTGCTCATAGATGCATGACATGTGTCTATTTAATCAATTGATTAATTTCCTAATCACATTAGGATTCCTAATCTCATTAGGAGAATTAATTGATTTGGGAGCATGCATCCTACGACGCCATGTGGACTTTGAAGTCCGCATAGTGTGAACATGACTTAAGTCATATTCATGCTACGACGACATGTGGTCTTTAAAATCCGCACAAACCTTGTTTTAATCAAATTGACCCAATCATGAACCTAAATCAATTTGGGTCGAACCCAATTTGATTTGGCTCATTAAATCAGCCCAATTGCAATCCAATTGCAATCAATTCCACTTAATTCTTCTTCCATTAACTTACGAACACTTAGTGGGTTAATTCAATCACCAATCATATTGATGATTGATTTCTATTATGATTCCAAATCACAATTATGATAGTCTGACTAATTAAATCCTCTATGTGTGTGACCCCGTAGGTTCTATTCTGACTGGTAGTGAGAAATATTGAGATCTCCATCTCAATATCACTGAAACTCCTTTCAGTAGACTGAAACGATTTCAGTTCTACTCTTAGGGTTCACTGATCACCAAGTGAATGCCTTCGAGTCTCACAATCCACTAGTGACACGTAGCAGTATGTGGTGGCAACCCAGCAGAATGGAATATCCGAACCTCTTGGTGCAGTTAGCGTATGATACAGTCCCTCTATCATAGATCCCGACGTGACGGAGGTTATGGATATCTCGTCAAACTCCATCGTCTGTCATATGTCAAATTTATACGACTTCCAGTTCGAGATATGGAAAACTCTTTTTTCAAAATACCTGGCCAGGAATTTATCGAACTCAGTCTCATAAATCACATAGGATCACTTCTAATCTATCAAGGTCGATAGATCCCATCTAGATGCAACCCTATTCTAAAATGAACCTACTGCAGCCAATTCACACTATAAGGACCCGAATGACTAGGGCCCAAGTTCACATGCTCGTCAAACTACAGCAACCTCACAGTGAATAGCTGAGGCATCGCAGGTCAAAGGACCAGTCATATAACTGCAGCATAAATAGTCACTAACGAGTGGATAGACATTCATGTGACTACTATCTTTGGTCACGCTCAGTACCTTGTTCTCTAACAGGTACTTGCATAATTCCTCCAGTGTCTCTACACCGTGGACTCGAGACTTGTCCATCTGACTAAGTGATCTGTGCACTAATTTCAGCGGATCGATCATCGTCCCTCGTGATGGATCCATCGATCAGGAGCATTTAGAAATTAATCCCTAATGAAATATGCCTCAAATTCTTAACTCCTTGAAAATATGTGTCATCATCTGTTAATTTCTTAGACGATTCATGGACACATACAAACATGAATGAAAAATAAATTGCCCAATCTTATTTATTAATAAGTGTCAGATTACAAATTTATGCCCCAGATTACAAATATGCGTTAGCCACATTGGCTTCTAGGGCATACTTATAACAGAATCAGCCCGTATCGGCCGGTTCAGCACGTACCGAACTGGTCTGGTTTCTGACCGATCCGATTCGGCCTTAAAAAATGGTTCCGGCCCCTATCCCATAGGGGCCGAAACCAAGTGGTACCACGTTGGAACCGGTCTGAACTGGTTGATACTAAATGCGTACGGCTAGGAACCAGTGCGAATCGGTTTGCTACAGCGCGTCGGGCAACGTGCGCGAGCTATATTATGCATACCGGTTTGATATCGGTTTGAACTGGTCCGGTAGGCGACCGATACCGGTTCGGCACCAGTTCGAACTGGTCCAGTAGGTGACCGATACAGGTTCGGCATATCTCGGTTGATATACATCCAGTATTCGACATTCACATATATCTGGTATTGGACACTCATATATATCTGGTATTGGACACAAAAATCTAACTAATAATCTGTTGCCAAGAGTTCTGGATCAACCCCATGAAGTAAGGTGTTCCGCCCTTCTAACAAAAAGATGTAATAATAATGTGAGCTAACAACTTAGTAAGGAATCCCACACAGCATCAGCATGAATAAGATAACATCTTTTAGTAAATATGAAACTGCCAAGAAAATAGTAAGACTCATATATCAACTATTTGGTATTTGAACAATTTTTGAACAGATCCAGCATGCATATCCTTCATATATAATAATCCCAGCATGCATATTGAGCTTTATTAGTATAACAACTCAAAAGTATGCAACATATCATCAAAATGACAGTTTTCAATATGCACATGATATATCATCAGATAAGCAGTTCTATTTAGCTACAATTTAGTTAAATTGTTAAACTTTTATTATTATTTTTATTGTTTAATTATTATTATCACTATTATTCTTATTATCTGGTTAGTGTAGGTCACATCCGACTTTTTTGGTATTTGGACTAATTACGGTCATGCTCTAGCCCGTGATTGACAAACCATACTATTACATTCCCGTGGCAAGGCCATACTTAATATCATGACTAATCCAAATATCCTAATTTTAGATTATCCCATTTTTATAAGTTATTTATTTATGGTACATTTATCATAATTAAGCATAATTAATATTATAATGAGTCAAAATAAATAATACTACAATATAGATAAATATGAAATATCCACAATTATATCGGTGATTATGCAATCCTTATAATTGTTTATTTTAATCATTAGTATATGATACATGAACATACAGAATATCCTTAATCATGCAAATAGTCGTGCTCACGGATCTTTACCTCTGACGATAGTAAAATCCAACCCAATGTGTCAATTCGGCCTGCAAAACACCTAATGCACCCGCTAAGCTTAAAGTCAATATTTGGCATAATAAAATCTGGAAACCAACCTCCTCACTAATTAAATAATTATATCCAAACTTTTGAATATTATAAATTCCAAAAATCTAATTCATCAACCTTGTCCTTATTACCATAAATAAATTAAGATATTAATGGACTAGAATTTACTTTAATTAATGGGTCGGGAAAAGTTTCTATGCTGGTCCTCTCTGAATTTGAACTAATGTCCAACTACATAGTTAAATCAACTTCGGATTAGAAAAATAAGGGATAGAATAAAGTTGGGAATGACCCTTAGCTGGGGTCAACTCTAGGGCGAGTATGAGCCGGATTTGGCCCGACCTAAGGGAAGAGATTGAAAGGAAAAGAGAGAGGGGGGGGGGGGATGATTACGAAAGAGAGATAGAGAGCGGGGAGAGCGAGGGCATGAGAAAGGGGCTCGAGCTTGTTTGTTGGTGAAAGAGGGAGAGGGAGAGAGAAATAGACCGAGAGAGGAAGAGGGAGAGAGAAAGCCAAGGTGGTGGGGCTCTTGGCCATTAGACCGCACATTGTTGGCAGCTATGAAAGAGATAAAAGGGAAGGAGAGAGAGAGGAAAAGAGGAAAAGAGAGAGACAAAGGGCAAGGGTGATGGTGGTTCGGGCTCATCGGCTTTCGAAGCAAGGGGTTCTCTCCACTGCAAGCAAGAAATAGGGGATGGAGAGAAGCAGGGAAGCAGGGAAATCAGATAGCTCGACCATCAATGGGTGGTGATGCTTAACAATCGCAATGGCGGTCAATGCAGAGAGGGAGAGAGGAAGAGGAGAGGAGGGGTGGAGAGAGAGAGATGAGCAATGGGGGTAGCGAAGAGATTAAATAGGGGGGAGGTAGTAGCCTCTCCTTCCTCCAGTCAACCGGCAACAAGTCCCAAGGATGGCGGTAGGCACCCCAAGGTTCGGCAGGCACCGCCCTACCACCATCGATGTTCATACGGGGCAGGGCGATGCCCCTATTCACACGCCCTTCCCTTCCTCTATTTTGACCAGATCTGGTCTGGCTGGATCAGTCGCCCACATTGCTGGCTAGATCGAGCTCTCACACTAATTATTTGTTTTAAAGGAACTTGAAATTTAGAACTAGAACCAAAACTTTGATGACAAGATTCTTTGATCAGTGTTATTCTAGTTAGGACAAGCATAGACCGGACAAAGCTGATCAAATCATTGCACCAATGTTGCACTAATTATTAAAGCATAGCTCTTGTGAGACCAGTTATACAGTGCGCATCAAGTGAACAGATTCGATGCAGGAAGATCTAGAAAATGCCGAAGTTGTAATTCATTAATTTATAATGAATATATGCCTCCATCTACACCATTATCTTTCAGTTTTCATTAGTAAGCATTAGTTTAACAAAATAAGCAACAAACACTGTTCGTTTGATGGATGCTAGGACTTCTTTGTACTTGGTTTACATATGCTAACATGTGTCCAATCTTTAAACAACACTGTTGCAACTGTGCTTCTAAATATGGATCATCAAAGAAATATGATGGTTATGATCTTAAAAGAGTATTCTTGGAACAGGTATTGCACTATAAATTGCATAATGATCCCTGGAGGAAACATCTCTCTCAGCAAAAGGAGTCTGGGCTGCCAAAGGTTTGCTCGAGAACTCACTAGGTGCTTTAAAGAATAGATGCTCATTGCAAAAAGGTCATACATTTGTTATCCCAACCAAAAGGCAGGGAAGTGAAGATAATCTTTTTTTTTCATATCACCATGACGCGGAACAATGCTGACTTGGAATATCTCACTCTTACATACAAGATTTTGATGAGTAGCAATGACCAATCTGCTAATGGCTGAAGTCAAAAATCAGCGCTGGTTTTTGCATGTATAAAAATGCTCAACAGAGTAAAAGATATAAAAAGATGAGGAACAGAATAAAAATCTTTCATGTTCAAGTGAACAGAATGACATGTTTTCGGTACCGTAAACTCAAGTGTCGCATGCTTGATTATTGTGGAAGGAACTCGTTGAAGTTCTTTCGTGGAAGGTTGTCCTCTATTTATTTATTTATTGCTTTTTATTTGATGAAGATGATAACCATTTGTCAGAAACCTGGTTGGGACATCTGGATCTCATCTGCTGGAAAATAGTGCAGATTGACATACGCTCGTTGCTGGAAAATGTACCAAATGAGATCTCATCTGGAAGCAAAGCCCTGAGACAACCTCTCCAATAAGCCTTCTCTTACATGTCCATAAGGAAGCAGGTTACCATATAAAAACAAAAATTGCGCCTTTTTAGGATTCCAAAATTCTTGCTTGTGAACTCATGAGGGTTGAGGCCCTACTCAGCAAGTGGAAATGAATGCCTAACAGTCCATTTACCCCTAATAGAAGATATAAAAAAAAATCAAAATTATAAGTTTCTAGTCTAATGGTGTGTCATATATGAGACAAATGTAAGAAAATATAAAATATATAAATAAATCTATCTTATTCTATAAACTTAAGTTTTTTACGATAAATGGTGATTTCAACATGGTATCAAAGTAAAGGTTCTGAGTTCGAATCCTATCTTCGCACTCTTGAACCTCATTACTAAAAATTTTACATATCGGGCTCACCCATTTAAAAAAAATCCGATCCACATGTGAGCGGGAGTGTAAGAAAATATAAAATATATAAATAAATCTATTTAAGTTTTTACGATAAATGGTGATTTCAACATGGTATCAAAGTAGAGGTTCTGAGTTCGAACCTTATCTTCGCACTCTTGAACCTTATTACTAAAAATTTTATATGTTGGGCTCACCTATTTAAAAAAAGTCCGATCCACATGTGAGCAAGAGTATAAAAAAATATAAAATATATAAATAAATCTATTTCATTCTATAATCTTAAGCTTTTGGGATAAGTAGTGATTTCAACAACTACTACTTCTCGAAAAACATATTTCAAAAACTTTCATATTTTTTAGGAATTGAAATTTCTTAACTTTAATTGCTTTTTAATAAAGTATGATGATTTTACTAAAAAATTAGCCATAAGGTATTATTAGATTTTTTATTTTTGTACAAATATATATGATTTTGTCAACATATAATCCATCTAGGATTAAGTACATGCCTTGCATGGGTTCTCATACATATTCAGCTTTTAAACTTTGGCATTCTCATTAAGTTACGAGCTAAATCCAATCAATTACAGTCATAAGCATTATGAATGATCCTTGGTCAATCCAAAAAGATTTGTATTGCAATGTCTCTTAGTCATACAAAGGCTATTAATCGAGTCTACTTTGATAGCATTTATGACAATTTGAGGGCCTTACCTAAGAAGACCAGCTTTAAGGTGTTATTTTAGTTCCTTTGTCCTTTATAAGGATCCAATCTCTCCAATGTACAATGGATGTAAGAGTAAACATGTGCCAACATGGAAACTCACAACTACCTTCTATAAATATATATATACACCCAAGGGCAAATTTGATGTCTCTCGAAACCCAACCAAGTGTCTAGAGGAAAACAAGAATTCTATTTTTCGTGAAAATCCAGCAGATTGGCTTCATTGAGCATGTGGGTGAGTAGATACTACGTGCATCAACTGGGAATGGCACGGCAATTAGCAAAAAGTTGCAACAGTTTCTAGCAAGTAGGATTTTACAAATCCAGGTAAACAATGTGCCATCAATGTCACCTCAATCCAGCACTGATCTGATGTGAACTCCATCTTTCGGCCATGCCTGCAGCAAAGAATATGAGAACTGATTTGTTTTAGTTCACTAAACGCTTCCTTTTTCTTTTTCATTTTGAGGTGGGGGGGGGGGGGGGGGGGGGGGAGAGAGAGAGAGTAAATGCTCTTGCTTGCATAAAATCATTTTGCCACTGGAATCAGTATCAGTAACGAACAAAGTCTCAAGCCTCCTATATTAACATTATATACCAAGTAAAACAGAGCAACATTAACTCGCCATGAGATCACCCCAACCTTGTGAATGTTCTGAAAATGTAAAAGGAGTTCAAGAATGCAACTTCATTCCACCGTGCTGGCAATTACAGATGCTTAAACAACCATGGGACTTCTGGCCAATTCTTCGATGCAAAAGCAACATCATCACTGCCATATAAAATGGCAACCAAGTAGAATCAGTTTGTGGCAATGTATCGAGACACAGGTGCATTTAAAAATACAACTGTTTCAAATTTGCATATAAGAGATGTTCATCTTGAATAATATTAAACTGAGTAGCTAGATGGAGCTATATGTTTGTTGATCCAAGCACCAATGTAATTTGGCATGAGGACAAAGAATACAGAGGATGTGGAATGCAGTTCTATGGGCGTTTCAGGTTACAGCAACTTAAATATAGGTTCAGAAGTGTCTGGGTAGTCTAAGCTCTCTTGTTTACAATATATAGTCTCCACAAAGTTTACCAGCTTTTTATTGGATACAGAATGACAACATTAATGGAACCTAGCCCCTCATTACATAATATATAAAAATCCTTCATGATTAATATCTGTTATCAATATTCTATATTTTGTTCTATTATGCGCTCAACCTTTAGTCTTTTTATTAGATTCAGTTGAAATGAGGCAAGCTCAAAACCTTGGATGGAACTAAATAAAGCATCCTTACATTGACACAAGCAATGAAGCCATGCATGTCAGGTCATTTGAACACAATGATGTAATATACAAGAATATTTTGGAGATTACAACTGGACTACAATAAACTCGTGTTAATCAAAGTTGTAGTATTGGCCAAGATTTGTTAGTTGAATTGCCCATACGGTTGTTCTCAAAATTAAGTTTATTAAAAATTAACTAAGGAAGCTGAATATAAATGACATTCTGATGTTTTTTATTTACATAAAGTCCAGGCAGAGAATTAAAGATGAAAATGGAAATGCTGGAAGGGAAAGAAAGACCACTATAGAGGACGTCAATGCAAGACTACAAATTGAGCCATTGAATTGGTCTTTCAGATTTTGGCTACGTAGTAATAGATCAATATCACACAAAATTGATATTAGTGAAGAGTAGAAGAAGTTGAACTAGTGATATGAATATCTGCTGGCACCATACTTCTGAGTTCATGCATTGGGGAGAGCTTGCAGGTTCACATTCAGAAGGTGATATCCTTGCCTTGTTTCTCCAAAAAGGGGAAAAAAAAGAAAAGAGAAAGAAGAAAAAAAATCAGGTAAGAAAGAGGGAAAAAATGGAGTATGTCTTAACATGTACTAGTCAAATCTATACAAGTATCACGATCCTTGTTGCAGTAAAAGGAAGTTAATCCCTTGAGATATTTGTAATGAAGCAAGAAAGTAGTTTAAAGGCAAATAGCAAGAAAATAAAGTAGACGTATTAAGTGATGCTCTCTTATAATCAAACTTTTAATATCTTATAATCTGAGGGGCCAAGTTATTTTCATGATGAACTAATATTATGAAGGACTCAAACCTGATCCTTTCACTTCTCTTCTCTATACAATGAGAAAGGCTTTGAAGCCAGCCATCCATCTGAATACTGACACTGTTAATAAAATATGAAGAAAGACCAAAATGCCCTCTATATTCTAGAGGGTAATTTATTCTTCAGCCAGAGCCAAAAGATAGAAAGACGAGAGAAAATAAAATAAAAAGAGAAGGGAAAAGAGAAAGCCAAGTTTTTTTGTATCCGAAGCTATTGTATCCTTTCTTGGGGGCATTTTACCAAACACTTCACGCGCATGCATTGCAAACAACGATGTTAAAGCCAATAATTGCCTCTAAAGTTCTAAATAGGATGCAACAGATTTTTGCTATCATAAGCATTTTCATTATTCTAGTAGAAGATGAATCTAGATGGCATAGATCATAAGCTATTGAAAACATGCGTTCCTTTGGAGTGAATAGAGGAAGGATGTTTCATCAAGTGGGTTTGGTTCTTCACTTATAGAACCTGACAAATATTAAATTATTGATCCTTAGATCAATAAAAACTCCTGTGATGAAAGAGCCTGATGGTATCAAATTGCAGCTCTAGCAGTTTTAGAAACAATGTCATCATAATAAGAGTCATTGTTTTGGAACAATCACCCACTGCAAGCATTCCACAACATCCAAGCACTGGAGCAAATGAACCCCCGATGCATCATATATGTATCCTTCTCCAAAAGAAAAGTCGGTATAGTAGAAACAAGAGGCGAAACTGAGAGGAGTATTGAAATAGAGTATTGGTATGGTAGAAAGTGAGAAGGAAATTCACCAGAAGATGTCAACTTTGGGGGACATTGATGTCTTCCAAATCCACTTGAAATCGGGCTGTCCTTCACTTCTATGATCCATTAGGAAGCTGTAAATTTCTTTAACAGTTATCTTTGATTTCTTGTTAGCTCCGCAACATAAATGATTAGGCCAGAAGCCTTTAGGAGGGAAGTATGATATTAGGAAGCTGTAAATGATTAGACCATCACTCAACTATGATATTAACCCAGCATGAGACTAGATTATAAGACATGTGAAATAACAAAAGTCTAATAATTATGGAAAAGCATATGATAAAGAGTTCTAGGGTCTGAATATTATACCTCCATATGCTCCTTTCACCAACAGCTTAGCCAGCCATTCTGGCTATGCTCAGTTCCCTACCTAAGTAAGGTTGGCTTACCGAGACTTTTCCCCGGCGCTTATGTCTCGGCCTTTTCCCCGGTATTACCCTTATGTCTCGGCCTATTACCTCTATCATGAGATAGAGGTAGTGGTATCAGAGCCAAGTTGGCATTCTCAGTTCATTAGCCCCGAACCCAAGAGGGAGGCTACTGGTAGTACCTCGGGTCGGTAATCTGAAGGCAACTATCTATAGTAAGGGTAATAGGCCGAGACATAAGCGCCGGAGAAAAGTCTCGGTAAGCCAACCTTACTTAGGTAGGGAACTGAGCATAGCCAGAATGGCTGGCTAAGCTGTTGGTGGAAGGAGCATATGGAGGTATAATATTCAGACCCTAGAACTCTTTATCATATGCTTTTCCATAATTATTAGACTTTAGTTATTTCACATGTCTTATAATCTAGTCTCATGCTGGGTTAATATCATAGTTGAGTGATGGTCCGTAGGAAGGCCATTTGTACCCGTTGATGCCGGGATGGCGAGTTAGGGTGTTTAGGCCGCATCCGTGAGGGACTTATAGACCAAAACTCAGATATGGTATGAAACTTAGCAAGATTGATAAGATTTAGAAGACAAAGTCCTGTGATAGGATAAATAATTCAAAGTCTAATGATTATAGAAGAAAGCATAAGATAAAGAGATCTAAGATCAATAATATTATAATCCATATCTCCTATCTGCCATTCTGCTAAAATTATGGAAACCCCTTCCATACATAAACAAGATAATCATCTTGTGAAAAATGCTCAGCTAATTGAATATCCAAAATCAATGGATGATATTAATAATTGGACAATTCCAAAAGTATCACCTAATGAAATTTATCATATAGGTATGTGGGATTTTAGTTCAAAAATGATAATAAAAACGATTGAACAAACGTTCCAGACAGATGGAACACCTCAAACCCTTAAATTATTAAGGAAAGAGGATATTGAAAAATACAAGAAAAAGTACCAATTCCTACATATAGGAATGATTCAAGTAGCTTTTAAACCGTTAACCTTATTAGGAAATAATACTAGTTTAATGTCAACTATCAGAGATGGAAGATGTAATTTATTTAAAGAATCTTTGGCGGCAGTAGTAGAAACTAGTCTGTGCCATGGACCAGTATACTTTAACTGTGTCCCCAACCTTAGTCTATCTTTGACAGATCAAAATCTTTATGAAGCTCTAAAATTAAATATACTGACATCTGGTTATAATTTTATTCCAGGGTCTGAAGTGATAGCAATAAGCTATAGACTTCATTTTAAAGTATTAAACACCTTAGCACCCAAAAGTATAATAGATACTCAAAAGGGCCATACGACTCTAGTCTATACAAACCTACAAACAACTAGGATAGCCACAAATAGGTTAATCTCATGGAATGAAATAAACTTTCCAGAATCCTGGTCATTGGAAGAAGTAATTCCAACTCAACCAGTGATAAATGAAAATATAGACCAAATCATACAAATGACAGATGGGTCGGTAGAGATCATGTTTGATAACTCCAAGAGAAAAGTAAAACTTCCTGAGATAGGAAGATCAATGTCAAGTAGAAGTTTTGATGGATATACAAGACCTTCAACTTCTAAAACAAAAATTGATGAAACAAATGTAGTAGAAGAAATAAATATAAGTAAGAATAGTATTCCTTATGGAATCTATAAGAGTAAGGAATCTCCTACTCGATCAGAAATGAGTTTTCATATTTAATGGATTACACCCAAGGAAGTTATATGAGAAGAAAACTCAATGAAGAGTTTCAGTCAGAAAGAAATAAACTATTTAGAGTATGGTATTTGGGAAAATTTTCTCCATTAGAATTAGTATATTACAAAAATAAATATTATGAGGAATTGGAATACTATCAAAAGATAGAATATTTTACCCCTTGGTTTTTAAAATTTTATGCAAATGAGAAAAACCAAGAAATTGCGGTTCTCCAGAAAACATGGACAACTATACAGGATGAAATAATAAATTCACCTTTTCCTCCGCAACAAATGTTAAAACTTCAATCAACTGAAGCAATGGCTTATTCCAACTTAAGTAAGATGGAACATTCACATGTCACAATAAGAGAATTAAATACTCTTATTAGAGCACAAAATTATACAAATGCATATTTACATTGCATAGGAACAGAATTATTGCAGCTAGAGAAAAAATTAAATGAAATACAAAAGAATATGGAAAGAGACATCCAGATTCTAAAAAAATTAAAGGAAAACCCTGAGAAAAATAAGGAACCAATGACTCCGGTTATTCAGCCTCCACCAGAAGTAAAAAACTTTAAATTACAAAAACCAAATGCAGAATTTATCAAAGTCCTTGAAGAAAGACTAAAAGGATTTCACATAGGAGTAGTCAATAGAAATTCTAGGACTAACCCTGATAGCGAACAGACAAATGAAAGTAGTTCGGAAGACTTATGCAATATGATTGAACAAAATCTTCAAATAAATTCAGATGAAGAATTATCAGAAGAAAATATTCTAGACTTAGAAAAATTTGAAGAATAAATGAATGAATTAAATGTTAATCCTATTAAGTATGAGCCTAGACCACTAGAAAAATATTACTATAAAAGGCCTTCTCCATTAGATGTACTACATGAAGAAAGAGAACCATATCAGAATTCTTATTCTGGAAAACACATCTATGAATGGAACATAGATGGAATGTCTGATAAACAAATCTTAGATGTAATACATAGAATAATGATGTATTCAACAATCTGCCAGCAAAATGGAAACACTGATCATGAAATTGTTAAATTTATAATAGCAGGGTTTATAGGTCAGTTAAAAGGATGGTGGCAGGGATATTTAAATGAAAACCAAAAGAATGAAATTTTGGGACATATAAAAACTATAAAAGTAGAGCCAGATAGGCCAACTAGCAGTGGCACTCCAGGAATAGACACTGAACAAGATGCAGTATATACACTGTGTGTTACCATAATCCAACACTTTGTAGGACTAGAATTAAAAGATGGAGATTTAATGAGAACTCTATTACTTAACCTAAAATGTCCAACTTTAACACATTTTAGATGGTATAAAGATACCTTTATGACTAGAGTATTCCAAGTAGGTGATCCTAATACTGAATTATGGAAATCTAAATTTATAGATGGATTACCATATTTATTTGCTGCAAGAGTCAAAAAGACTTTAAGAGATAGACAAGGTGGAATAAACATCAACTATGACCACTACACTTATGGACAGATCATAGGAGTATGTGTTCAAGAAGGTTTAAATATATGCAATGATCTAAAGCTTAAAAAACAAATTAAGAAACAATCACAAACAGAAAAACACCAATTAGGTGATTTCTGTCACCAGTTTGCATATGACATGCAAGAAAAACCAGAAGGATCTAAGAAAAAGAAAAGAAAGTACAAAAAATATGTACATAAAACACCTCGTAAAGAGTATAAAGCATATAAACAAAGAAGGTACTTTAAGAAAAAGCAACAACAGCAAGAAAAACAGGCTGTTAAGAAAAAGAAGAAAAAAAGGATTATTAAAGAAGATCCTAAATGTTATAGGTGTGGTAGATTTGGACATTATGCTAATCGATGTTCAATGAGAAGGAAAATTGATTCCTTAGAAGTAGATGAAAATCTGAAAAATCAGTTAATGAAACTCATGATAAATTCATCTTCAGAAGAAGATAGTAACTATTCAAGTTCATCGGAAGATGAGATCAATGAAGTTATATCTTCATCAGCAGAAGAACAAATAAAATCAGGAAAAGAATGTCAATGTAATATAGTTCAATATAACAAAGATTATTGGAAATCTTTGGTGGGAATGAAATCATTAAATGTACTGACAAATAGTCAGGAGGAAATATTAAAGATCATAGATCAGGTTACTGATCATAATGTTAAAAGACAGCTACTAGAATTTTTAATAGAAAAGAACCCAAATAACAGGGAATCATCAAAGTTGATATTACCCAATAAAGGATATCAATTTCAGGAAGTAATGAATAGATTTAATCATTCTAGAATAAAAGAAAAACCTGCTTCCTTACAAGACTTGAAATATGAGATAAACCAATTAAAAATAGAAATATCTATGTTAAAACATGAAAATAAGGAATTCAATGTTAGAATATCTAGCCTAGAAAATGCAAGAAAAGAGACTCAGGTATCTTTTCCAGAAACTCAGGAACCAAATGATCTTTCTGAATACTTAAACATATTGAATCAAATAACATACCAAAAATGGTATATAAAGATAAACTTAGTAATCAATAAGGATTTTGTATTAGAAAATGCTAAGGCATTAATAGATAGTGGTGCAGATATGAACTGCATCCAAGAAGGACTTATCCCAACAACTTATTTTCAAAAAACAGTACAGACACTCACTGCAGCTGGAGGAAATAAGTTATCAATTAAATATAAAATACCAAAAGCACACATTTGCAATCAAGATGTTTGTATTGAAACATCTTTTATTTTAATAAAAAACTTAACACAAGATATCATTCTAGGAACTCCTTTCCTTAATGATATCATGCCAATCATTAAAATAGATAACACTGGAATCTATGCAGAAAACCAAGGAAAGAAGCTAATATTTCCATTTATAACAGACCCGCACACTAAAATGATAAATGAAATCAAGGACATCCTTATGAAAAAGGAAAATCAATTAAACTTTCTAAAGGAGGAAGTGGACCTTTATAATATAGAAGAAAAATTGAAAGATCCTTATGTGGAGTGATCGATTAAAACCCCGTTTGATTTTGATGAGCTCAAAGCATTGGAGTATATCTTGTGATTACTAATGAATTCAATTGAGTGTTTCAGTGAAAATCTTGTCCAAGTGTCTCTAGACTTGGTTCATAGCATTTTGGATAAGTTAAGAAGTCTGCATGAACCAATGTCTGAGATACGAGTCGACTCCCGAGTTTCACGAGTCGACTCCAAGCGTATCAAGGTCACTGGCACGAGCTCGAGTCGACTCCTGATCAGTACGAGTCGACTCCGACTGAAAACAGACAGAAGGACAGAAGAGCAGTTTTTCAGGTCTGAGATTCGAGTCGACTCCAGTGGAACGCGAGTCGACTCCCAGCGGTACACACAGAAAAAGTCAGAGAGCGTTTTATGGACTCTGAGATTCGAGTCGACTCCAGTGGAACGCGAGTCGACTCCCAGCGGTACATAAAGAAAAAGTCAGAGAGCGTTTTATGGACTCTGAGATTCGAGTCGACTCCCGCAGTACGCGAGTCGACTCCGAGACTGTGCGACCATCGACAGACAGAAGACCATGTTACTGCCTCTGAGATTCGAGTCGACTCCCAGACAGCTCGAGTCGACTCCAAGACAAGCTTCACGACAAAAGGCAGAAGACCAACTTTCGAAAACTGAGAGCCGAGTCGACTCCAAGGAAGTTCGAGTCGACTCCAAGACTGGATGAGCCAAAAGACAGAGAATCGAGAGTTCGGGCTCTGAGATTCGAGTCGACTCCCAGGACAGTCGAGTCGACTCGAGTGGACAAAATTCAAATTTGGATCCACGGACTACGGAGGATGAGCCGACTCCAAAATTGCCAGGTCAGCGCCAGAAGTTGGCGAGTCGACTCCGGGTCAAGACGAGTCGACTCCCAGTCAAGACGGCAACTTTAATTCAAACTGGGAACAGTTGCCGAGTCGACTCCGGAAAAGCTCGAGTCGACTCCTGCTACAGCCGAGTCGACTCCTGATCGCGCGAGTCGACTCCAACCCACCAACGGTCACATTGTCAGGCTGCGCGGAGTGTGCAGAACGGCCAGAAAAAGCAGAGTAATGGCTAGTTTCCGTGGGGGTTGGCTTAAATAGCCACAGAAGACTGTAGCAAGGTAGAGAACACACATTCCACTCCTAGCATTCAAGTCTTCAAGCTCTCTAAGTGCTCTTCAACGAGAAAAAGGGAAGATCTGCATTTACTGCTCCACCAACATCTTCCCAGCATTCAAAGCTTCCTCCTCCTGCTTTCAAGTCGATCACTCTTTCAAGAGGAGACCGAAGTTCCAGAAGCCACACCTCTTCACCATCTTAAAAGCGTTTGAGGGCTTCTAACTCCTTTACGATTATATTGTTTTAAATCTGCTTTTTAAGAAGCTATTTTCTGTTTTCTTCTATCTCGTGTATTTACTTGATTCAATCGGGGGATTGAATCAAGGGGATTAAGGTTGGTTGGTGAGCCGGTTTAAAACCAACGAGTGTAAGGGTTTGATTGTGAGCCCGGAAAAACAATCGGGGTTGGTTCTAGTCGGTGAGCCTGGGAAAACCGACCGAGTTCGTTGTGAGCTCGTAAAACAACAAGTTCGGTTGTGAGCTTGCAAAACAACCGGCTGTAATCCAAGGGGGTTATAGTGAAATTCCCAAGTGAGACTTGGGGAGTGGACGTAGGAGCAAGGGTTAGCTCCGAACCACTATAAAACTTTGTGTTTGTAGTGCATTGTCTCTCATCTTCTTCCCCACACATTACTCACAGCACTTAGCTTCAATTAAATAACTGGCTATAGTATTTAGTTAATCATCCACAAAGTTTTAATTAGCTAAGTTAATTTAAAAACCCAATTCACCCCCTCCTCTTGGGTTGTCTATCTGGGCAACAAGTGGTATCAGAGCCAAAAACTCTTCCACTCAAGAGTTAAAAGATCAAAATGACAACCCCATTTGGATCTTCTCACATTGAGGGTCAGTCCACCCAAAGACCTCCTTTCTTCAATGGATCCGACTACTCATACTGGAAGGCTAGGACGAGAATATTCATCCAAGCCCAAGACTATGAGATGTGGACCATTGTAGTGAATGGCCCATACATCCCATCCACATATGTAGAGGGTGTTAAGGTACCCAAACTAGAAACGGATTGGGATGAACATGACATGAGGAAGGCACAACTAAACTCTAAAGCAATGAATGTGTTTTATTGTGCCTTAGACCGTAATGAATTCAATAGAGTTTCAACTTGTAATTCTGCAAAAGAAATTTGGAACAGACTTGAAGTGACCCATGAGGGCACGAATCAAGTCAAGAAATCCAAAATAAACATCTTGGTTCATAAATATGAACTATTTAAAATGGATTCAAATGAAACAATCACAAGCATGTTCACTAGGTTTATTGATATTGTCAATGGCCTAAAAAGCCTTGGCAAGAACTATACTAACAGTGAACTTGTCAGGAAAATCCTTCGGTGTCTACCAAGGTCGTGGGAAGCCAAGGTGACGGCGATCCAAGAAGCTAAAGACTTGAACAAGCTTCAACTTGAAGAGCTCCTTGGATCCCTGATGACGCATGAGCTTACCATGAAACAACACAACGAGGAAGAGTCCTCCCATAAGAAAAAGGTAATAGCTTTAAAATCTACTTCTTCTAACAAGGACCTGTCTTGCAGCAGCAGCAGTGAAGAGGAAGAAGATGAGGAAGATGGTGGTGAGGCACTTCTTGTGCGCAAGTTCAAGAAGTTTATCAACCACAAGAAGACGTATCATCAAAGGAGAGGTCCCTCAAATTCCTACCGCAGAGACAAAGGTAAGGAAAGGGAAAATGAGGGGATTGGGTGTTACGAGTGCAAGAAGCCGGGACACATAAGAGCAGAGTGCCCCTTACTGAAGAAGGGGAGTAAGTACAAGAAGAAGAAGGCACTTGTCACCACCCTATCGGACTCCGACGCATCATCTTCATCATCGGATGAAGAACAAGAAGAGAAGGCCAATTTCTGTTTCATGGCCAACGAAAATGAGGTAATTTTCGATACGCATTTTGATTTTACATTTGATGAACTTTATGATGCGTTCAATGAATTAATGATTGAGTATAAGAATATAAATGTTAAAAACAGAGAACTAAAAGTAACTAACCAAAGTTATATTCATAAGCATGATTCATTAATTAAGGATAAAGATAATCTCACCAAAGAAAATCTAGAACTTAAGACAAGCAACCAACTCCTAATTAAGAAGACTAACACCTTAACGAAAGATATTGAGAAACTAACAAAGGAATTTTCAGATCTCAAAAACCATAAACAAGTCTTAAACAAGGATCTAACTAAAGAGCTAAATGATCTAAAAACCGAAAATCAGACATTAACTAAAGAACTAAACAAATACAAACCCTTAGTTGAAAAATTCACATATAGTTCTAAAAAGTTAAACATGATACTTAATAATCAACGAGCCGTATTTAATAAAGCGGGTTTAGGGTATAAACCAAGGAATAAGCAAAAACTTCTTAGTAACTTCTTTGTTAAAGCTGGGGAAACTAAAATTAAGAAAATAACTTGCTTTTGTTGTGGAATAGTAGGACATAAAGCAAATGCATGTAATTTTAGGAAAAGTAAAACTAAAAGAAAAAATAAAAGGGTATGGGTTCCAAAAGGAACCAACTTGACTAACCATGAAGGACCCAAGAAAACTTGGGTACCTAAGATGACATGATTTGCTTGTGTAGGAGTGTCTTGCAGCCAAGGTCAACAAAAAACTGCTGGTATTTGGATAGTGGCTGTTCAAGGCACATGACGGGTGATAAAGATCAATTTTTCACCCTTGAAGCTAAGAAGGGAGGTGCTGTGACTTTTGGAGACAACAACCAAGGTCACATCATTGGTATTGGTAAAGTTCAAATCACCCCTTCTACCTTTATAGATAATGTTAGATATGTTGATGGTCTTAAGCATAACTTGTTAAGCATTAGTCAATTATGTGATAAAGGATATGATGTTATGTTTCAACCATCACTATGTATTATAACAAATCCTAATGATAATAGTTTAGTTTTTAAAGGGATGAGACGTGGAAATGTATATGTGGTAGATCTAGAAGACCTTACAAAACATAACCAATGTTTAGTTGTTAATGAAACTAAAGAAAATGATGCTAGTTGGTTATGGCACCGTAAGTTAGGTCATGCAAGCATGGACACAATAACTAAACTAGTTAAAAGAGACTCCGTGATAGGTTTGCCAAAATTAAAATTTGAAAAGAACAAAATATGTGAAGCATGTCAATTTGGCAAACAATCTAGAAACTCTTTTAAATCCATAAAATGTGTCTCTACTTCTAGGCCTCTAGAATTACTACACATGGACCTATTTGGTCCAACTAGAACAACAAACCTAGGTGGAAATAAATATGGTCTAGTTATAGAAGATGATTACTCTAGGTACACATGGGTCATGTTTCTAGCGCATAAGGATCAAGCATTTTTTATGTTTAAGAAGTTCCATAAGGAAGTAACAAATGCTAGAGAGTCCTCAGTTATAGCTATTAGAAGTGACCATGGTACCGAATTCGAAAATCAATTATTTGATGAATTTTGTAGTAAAAAGGGGATAACCCATAATTTCTCAGCACCTAGGACACCACAACAAAATGGAGTTGTGGAAAGGAAAAATAGAACCCTAGAGGAAATGGCTAGAACGATGTTATGTGAAAGTAACCTCCCTAAGTACTTTTGGGGAGAAGCCATTAATACTTCTTGCCATGTATTAAATAGAGTTCTATTAAGACCCATCATAAAGAAAACACCATATGAACTGTGGAAAACAGAAAACCAAAGGTTAACTATTTTCATGTTTTCGGATGTAGGTGTTTTGTACATAATAATGGGAAAGATAATCTAGGGAAATTTGATCCAAAATCTGATGAAGGAATATTCCTAGGTTATTCTACAACTAGTAAAGCCTATAGAATCTTTAATAAAAGAACCCTAGTTATAGAAGAATCTATACATGTTGTTTTTGATGACTCTAGTGACATCTTATCTAGTAAGAAGGTTAATTTTGATGATGATATTGAAATACTTGAAGAAAAGATAGATGAGATGGGATTACAAGATGATAATCAAAAGTTGATTGGAGGAGAATCATCAAACCAAGAGCCTATAGTGGATCATGGGCTAACTAAAGCTTGGAGGTATGCTCATGGGCATCCTAAGGAACTAATTCTAGATGATCCATCCCAACCCGTTAGGACTAGAGCATCCCTTAGAAATTTGAATAATCATCTAGCTTTTGTTTCACACTTTGAGCCCAAACATATAGAAGAAGCCGAAAATGATGTAAATTGGATAAATGCAATGCAAGAAGAACTAAACCAATTTACTAGAAACAAAGTGTGGGATCTAGTAGAGAGACCTTCTGAATATCCAATTATAGGTACAAAATGGATATATAAAAATAAGCTAGATGAAAATGGAATTGTTATAAGGAATAAGGCTAGACTAGTAGCAAAGGGTTATAATCAAGAAGAAGGTATAGACTTTGATGAAACCTTTGCTCCCGTAGCTAGACTTGAGGCTATTAGACTATTATTAGCATATGCATGCTCTAAGGACTTCAAGCTATATCAAATGGATGTAAAAAGTGCTTTTCTAAATGGGTTTATTAATGAGGAGGTATATGTGGAACAACCTCCTGGTTTTGAAAATCATCAATACCCCAATCATGTGTATAAACTGAACAAAGCACTTTATGGACTAAAACAAGCACCTAGAGCATGGTATGAGAGACTTAGTAAATTTCTATTAGAACATGAATTCTCTAAGGAAAATGTAGATACAACATTATTTCTGAAAAAGAAAAATAAGGATATGTTATTAGTACAGATTTATGTTGATGATATCATTTTCGGTGCTACTAACAATCGCCTCTGCGAGGAATTTGCTGATTTGATGCAGAGTGAGTTTGAGATGAGCATGATGGGAGAGCTGAACTACTTCCTCGGGCTTCAAATCAAACAATCTGAAGGAGGCATCTTCATCAATCAAGCCAAATATATCAAGGAGATGCTCAAGAAGTTTGATATGGAGGGAAACAAGTCAATCAGCACCCCCATGAGCTCATCATGTAAGTTAGACCAAGATGAATCAGGTAAATCTGTAGATCAAAAACTTTATAGAGGTATGATAGGTTCTTTACTGTATCTTACTGCAAGTAGGCCTGATATTATGTTTAGTGTGTGCATGTGTGCTAGATATCAGGCTAATCCTAAAGAATCACACCTAGCTGCAGTTAAGAGAATCTTTAAATACTTAATAGGAACTAAGAACATAGGGCTGTGGTACTCTAAAGAATCTAGCCTAAACTTAATAGGGTACACAGATTCAGACTTCGCTGGATGTAAGCTTGATAGAAAAAGTACCAGCGGGTCTTGTCAATTTCTAGGAAAAAACCTAATCTCATGGTTTAGCAAGAAACAAAACTCGGTTGCATTATCCACTGCAGAAGCTGAATATGTTGCAGCCGGGAGTTGTTGTGCTCAAATCTTGTGGATTAAACAACAATTAGAAGATTATGGCATTAAACAAGATAAAATCTCCATTAATTGTGATAATACAAGTGCCATAAACCTAACTAAAAATCCAATTCAACACTCAAGAACTAAACACATTGAGATAAGACATTACTTCATAAGAGATCATGTATTGAATGGTGATGTGACTCTCCAATTTGTTTGTACTGATAATCAATTAGCAGATATTTTCACAAAACCCCTAAGTGAAGAGAGGTTCAGTGTACTTAGGAGGGGATTAGGAGTGATTGACCCATCCTAGTAGGAGTTTTCACTAGATTAATTGATTTTGATGGTTAAAATGAGGTTAAAATAGAGTTTCTATTCAATGATCATCAAATCAGATCCCAACTAGGTGATTTTCCCTCATTTGGCACGGTTATAGCATGATTTTTAAGTGCGTGCCAAGGTTAGAGACGACTCGAGTAAGTTTCAGAGCCGGCTCCTAAGGGGGAGTCGACTCGCGCATTTGGGGGAGTCGACTCGCAAAGTTGGCAGCTGAGGGGGAGTCGACTCGCACATTGTCGGGAGTCGACTCGAAGTCTACAGGCGCATAAGGAGAGTCGACTCGCGCATTTTCTGGAGTCGACTCGAGGTCGAGTCGACTCGCGACTCAGGGGAGTCGACTCGCAGTCGGGATCCGACTTTTTAACCCTAGGTTTGTCGTTTCGCAAACACTTTTTCTCAAGCCGCCACTGTTCACAAAGCCCTAGAGCCGACTCCTAGGTCATCCTCGATCGTCTCCAAGCCCTTTTCCCGTCGATTCTTCGCCGGACATTGAGTTTCCGTCCGTTCCTAGGTCTTTTCAGGTCAGTCCCGAGCTTCCTCTATCGATCCTTCTTCGTTCTCTAGGTTTTCATTTCGTTTAGGTCAAGATGCCTCGCAAGGGAGTTGTTAGAAAGAGGTCCCGTCCCGTGGCCGGTCCCGAGCGGCGCTCCAAGGCGCGGCACGATCCCGCGAGGCAACCTCCTCCGGATCGTTCCCCGCCTAGGGTGGTTCATGTTAGGCCGTTGGCCGGGAAGGCCGTCACCTCCGGGAGGTATGTCACTTTCGACTATCTCTCCCGGGAAGGATTCACCATAGGCGATAGGCTTAGAGCCCAGAGTCTAGAGTACTTCCTCACCTTGGACCTTCCCACCTATCCTGGCCTAGTTCAAGAGTTCTACAGTACCGTCCATCGGGGAGATGGAGGTATTGAGGGCACGGTATTAGGTGTCCCATTGCGTGTCACAGAGGACCTCATTGCCCATATCCTCCACCTTCCATTAGTAGGGGTGGCTCCTGCACATCCTGAGGATAGATTTGAGGCCCTTACGATCGTCTTAGGGCATCCACCTCAGTCTTCCCTAGATGAAGTATCTGCTAGCTCACTTCCTATTGAAGTGAGAATCCTTTTGAGCATTTTGTCCAGGTCCATCTTCCCTAAGACAGGGAGATTTGATTTTGTGAATGAGAGGGACCTAGCTATTATGTCTTACATTCTTCAGGACACCCCGGTCAACTTCCCCAAGCTCATTTATAGGTATATGTGTGAGCCCCTGGATAGACCTAGGCTCTCCCTCCCATACGGAATGATATTCACTCTTCTCTTTAGGCAGTACGAAATTTCCATTCCTGAGAAGGAACCCTCTCGTGCCTTGCGATGGACTGATCGCTTGGGTACGGGGACCATGCACAGGATGGAATTTCGGAAGAGAGAAGGGATCTGGGTTAGGAAGTCCACTCTCACCGCTCAGACCACCAGACCATCACCCAGTCCTGAGCCAGATTCTGACTACCCAGAGTTCCCAGACCATCCAGACCTTCCATCCACTCCTCCTGCTCCTACCACCTCTGCCGGACCTTCCTCCTCAGCTCCACCATCTATGGAGGTCCGTATTGATCCAGAGCAGCTCCGGGAGCTGCGGCAGGAGATCGTCCGAGATTTGAGGGACGAGCTGCTCCGGGAGCTCCGAGGTTCCGTGCCAGCTCCCACTCCTGCACCCACTCCATCCTCAGCATTGGTCCCATCCTTGACAGCCGTGACAGACATGACGGCTGAGGTGCGGCAGGAGATCTACAACATTAGGACCCTGGTGCAGGCCCAGTTCCACAGCATGAGCGAGGTCACGAGCACCACGAGGAGGATGCGGGATGACATCCGCCGTGACATGCACACCACCACCGAGGGGGCCGAGCGCTTGTCGAATGTGCTCATCGACAAGCTGGACGCACTTCAGACCTCGGTGACTGGGCTTCAGACGTCGGTGACTGAGCTCTCCACTACACATAGCAGAGCCACCACGTCTATTATCACGCAGCTGGGCCATGTTACAGAGGCAGTCGCCCTCCTCATGGAGCAGAGCCGATTGAGAGGAGGAGTCACATCCTCGAGAGGAGGAGCTACATCCTCCAGAGGAGGAGATGTATCCTCGAGAGGGGGAGCCACATCCTCCAGAGGAGGAGATGTATCCTCGAGAGGGGGAGCCACATCCTCGAGGAGGTCATAGATGATTTTGAGTTGTGTTTTGTCTTCTTTTGTATTGTTCTTGCTTTACCTATTGTATGCTCAAATGTATTCACCTTCATATCAATACAATGAGTAGACATCTTATCTTCATTTCTGTGCCATTTGATGATTGACTGTGCCATTTGTGCCATTGATTGTGTGTGATTACCTCCTTTTTGGTATGATGACAAAAAGGGGGAGAAATGTGTAAGTATAAAATGTAAAAGGGGAGAAATATTAAAAAATATGTAAAAGAAATCAATGGAAATAAATAAAACGATAAACTCTTAAAAACACACATAAATTTGTTCTAAGTGGATTCGGTACCTCGAGGCTCATTATCTCTCTTTTGGGGCTCCTAATGGAGTAATCTGCAGAATCTATTCAAGGGATATTCGGAGATTAGCTGAATCCTACTCAAGAACAAATTGACAGATTTTCCCTCTAAAAACAAAAATTTTAGTTCAAAAATTTCAAAGCATTAAAAGAAAATTCAGAAAATCAAAACATAGTTGAATACATATGTTGAGGGGGAGAATCTGAATTTTAATCAAGCTAAATCATTAATGTCATATAAGCCAAACAATTGATTGCAGAATATGAAGGCTTATATAATTCCAAATGAAAGGGGGAACTTTAACTCCGAAATTTAATGTTTCACTCCTTTCAAACTTGGATAAATTAAATTATCAGACATTTGAATTCATTTATGGAGTTTATTTCATTATTTACTGAGCAACTCATTTTACATATACTCAAAGTTTTGTCATCATCAAAAAGGGGGAGATTGTGGAGTGATCGATTAAAACCCCATTTGATTTTGATGAGCTCAAAGCATTGGAGTATATCTTGTGATTACTAATGAATTCAATTGAGTGTTTCAGTGAAAATCCTGTCCAAGTGTCTCTAGACTTGGTTCATAGCATTTTGGATAAGTTAAGAAGTCTGCATGAACCAATGTCTGAGATACGAGTCGACTCCCGAGTTTCACGAGTCGACTCCAAGCGTATCAAGGTCACTGGCACGAGCTCGAGTCGACTCCTGATCAGTACGAGTCGACTCCGACTGAAAACAGACAGAAGGACAGAAGAGCAGTTTTTCAGGTCTGAGATTCGAGTCGACTCCAGTGGAACGCGAGTCGACTCCCAGCGGTACACACAGAAAAAGTCAGAGAGCGTTTTATGGACTCTGAGATTCGAGTCGACTCCAGTGGAACGCGAGTCGACTCCCAGCGGTACATAAAGAAAAATTCAGAGAGCGTTTTATGGACTCTGAGATTCGAGTCGACTCCCGCAGTACGCGAGTCGATTCCGAGATTGTGCGACCATCGACAGACAGAAGACCATGTTACTGCCTCTGAGATTCGAGTCGACTCCCAGACAGCTCGAGTCGACTCCAAGACAAGCTTCACGACAAAAGGCAGAAGACCAACTTTCGGAAACTGAGAGCCGAGTCGACTCCAAGGAAGTTCGAGTCGACTCCAAGACTGGATGAGCCAAAAGACAGAGAATCGGGAGTTCGGGCTCTGAGATTCGAGTCGACTCCCAGGACAGTCGAGTCGACTCGAGTGGACAAAATTCAAATTTGGATCCACGGACTACAGAGGATGAGCCGACTCCAAAATTGCCAGGTCAGCGCCAGAAGTTGGCGAGTCGACTCCGGGTCAAGACGAGTCGACTCCCAGTCAAGACGGCAACTTTAATTCAAACTGGGAACAGTTGCCGAGTCGACTCCGGAAAAGCTCGAGTCGACTCCTGCTACAGCCGAGTCGACTCCTGATCGCGCGAGTCGACTCCAACCCACCAACGGTCACATTGTCAGGCTGCGCAGAGTGTGCAGAACGGCCAGAAAAAGCAGAGTAACGGCTAGTTTCCGTGGGGGTTGGCTTAAATAGCCACAGAAGACTGTAGCAAGGTAGAGAACACACATTCCACTCCTAGCATTCAAGTCTTCAAGCTCTCTAAGTGCTCTTCAACGAGAAAAAGGGAAGATCTGCATTTACTGCTCCACCAACATCTTCCCAGCATTCAAAGCTTCCTCCTCCTGCTTTCAAGTCGATCACTCTTTCAAGAGGAGACCGGAGTTCCAGAAGCCACACCTCTTCACCATCTTAAAAGCGTTTGAGGGCTTCTAACTCCTTTACGATTATATTGTTTTAAATCTGCTTTTTAAGAAGCTATTTTCTGTTTTCTTCTATCTCGTGTATTTACTTGATTCAATCGGGGGATTGAATCAAGGGGATTAAGGTTGGTTGGTGAGCCGGTTTAAAACCAACGAGTGTAAGGGTTTGATTGTGAGCCCGGGAAAACAATCGGGGTTGTTTCTAGTCGGTGAGCCTGGAAAAACCGACCGAGTTCGTTGTGAGCTCGTAAAACAACAAGTTCGGTTGTGAGCTTGCAAAACAACCGGCTGTAATCCAAGGGGGTTATAGTGAAATTCCCAAGTGAGACTTGGGGAGTGGACGTAGGAGCAAGGGTTAGCTCCGAACCACTATAAAACTTTGTGTTTGTAGTGCATTGTCTCTCATCTTCTTCCCCACACATTACTCACAGCACTTAGCTTCAATTAAATAACTGGCTATAGTATTTAGTTAATCATCCACAAAGTTTTAATTAGCTAAGTTAATTTAAAAACCCAATTCACCCCCCCCCCCCTCTTGGGTTGTCTATCTGGGCAACAACTTATAATCAAAATAAGATCAAAATGATAGAAAAGCAATTCAAAAATGAAATTTGCGATGAATTACCCAATGCTTTTTGGAATAGAAAAAGTCATCAGGTCAGTCTACCTTATGAAGAATCCTTTAAGGAACAAGATATTCCCACTAAGGCTAGGCCAACACAAATGAATCAAGAATATCTCAAACTATGCAAAAAAGAGATAGAAACGCTCTCAATAGAAGACTAATCAGAAAATCTTCTTCTCCTTGGAGTTGTACTGCTTTTTATGTCAATAAAAATGCAGAAAAGGAAAGAGAAAATCCGAGATTAGTAATTAATTACAAACCTTTGAATAAAGTACTAAAATGGATAAGGTATCCCTTACCAAATAAAAAAGATTTGTTAGATAGATTAAATAAGGCAACTATCTTTTCAAAATTTGATCTAAAATCAGGCTATTGGCAAATTCAGATCAAAGAATCAGATAGATACAAAACTGCTTTTACAGTACCATTTGGTCATTATGAATGGAACGTAATGCCCTTTGGATTAAAAAATGCACCCTCTGAATTTCAGAGAATTATGCATGAAATTTTTCATGACATATCATACATAATTGTGTATATAGATGATGTCTTAATATTTTCTCAAACATTTGAAGATCACATCAAACATCTTAAACATTTTAAGATGGTAGCCCATAAAAATGGATTAGTTATATCCGAAAAGAAAATGAGCTTATTTCAAACCAAGATAAGGTTCTTAGGACACTATATTTCTCAAGGAAAGATAATTCCTATTGAAAGAAGCATTGAATTTGCATCTAAATTTCCAGATGAAATAATTGATGTTAAACAACTTCAAAGGTTTTTAGGAAGTTTGAACTACATATCTGATTATTACAAGAATCTAGCAGAAGATACTGCTCTTTTGTATAAAAGGCTTAACAAAAGACCGGTTCCTTGGAGTGATTTGCATACCAAACAGGTAAGAAAAATCAAGTCAAAGGTAAAAAGTTTACCTTGCTTAGCACTAGCTAATCCTAATTGGTTTAAAATTGTCGAAACTGATGCATCTGATATCGGATATGGAGGAATCTTAAAGCAATTAGATCCTAATAATGGCAAAGAAATCCTTGTCAGGTTTGTCTCTGGAAAATGGAATCCTACTCAAAGTAAGTATTCTACTATTAAGAAAGAGATGCTTTCCATAGTTAAATGTATTTTAAAATTTCAGAGCGATCTGCTAAATCAACAATTTTTGTTGAGGATAGACTGCACAGCAGCAAAGCAGATCATAGAGAAAGATATAAAAAATTTGGTATCTAAGCAAATTTTTGCTGGATGGCAGGCACAATTGTCTGTTTTTGATTTTAATATTGAATATATTAAATCACAAGAGAATTCTCTTCCAGATTTCTTAACACGTGAATTTTTACAGGGATGATTCCTCTCAGAGGAACATATGCTCGGGGAAGAAATTCTTCTCGAGGAATCAGGGGACGCAGTGCCAATGCACTTCCCATGAATACAGCTAATTTCCTGTTTCATAGACAGCCAGAAAGGGTACCACAAATGGTGGACCTAGCAACCTACTTGGGGCAACAAAAACAAAAGCAGGTTGAACAGCAAAATGCTGCAAGAGAAAATCTCTCTTCTTCATCATCATCAAAGCCAACAATGAAAGAGGTGCTTCAAGAAAGTACTATTGACACCTCATTCTTGCAAAATAATTGCGAGACCATTATAATGTACCTGGGTCCAAGTGACATTGAGCAAATGGAAGACCCATGGTCCATTCGTCAAAAATATTTTGATGAGCAAGGATATCCTTCAATGAACGACAAGGACAGACAGATAATGGAGAAATTATTGCTCCTTACTGAATCTGTGGAAATTAATCATAATTTCCATAATAATAATATAACTAATTATATCAATTATAGTAAATGTACTATTTGCAGGATCATGCAGCCACAAGAATGGGGACTGGATCCCAACAGGCCAATCATGATAACCAAATATGGTTATGAAATCATGGCAACATACTGGGACTACGTCGAGGCTTTCACTAACCTATTTTTCTATGAAAATCCCAAGAGAAAACACTCTTGGTTTCTGCAGGTACATCCTGATGTTCTGGCCAAACCCGTTCCGGGTTGGTTCAACAAATGGTGGACATTCTTCGGCCCTGGCATAAGAATATTACCTAAAGAATTACTCAATCTTTTTGAAGAATGGGTGGATACACATCCAGTCATTAATAAAATGACCGATGATCATATTTGTACTGCTACCTGTCCTATGATATATTTCATAGAGAACAAGATTCCATGGATCTGGAAATGGACCTTATCTACCGGATTTGACTCCGACAATATTCCAGTTTTAAAGAGAAATGCTCTCTACAAATGGTGGGTAGGAATGCCCAACGACAAATTAGATGGTATAATAACTACCATCAAAGAGAATATTCAGGTCTATAAGGAGAAAAAAATATTTGGATCTCCTCAACAATCCAGTACCAATGATGATAACTTATTTATGTCCATGAAACATACATTAAGTAGGAGATATCCTAATATATCTGAAGAAGAGGTAAAGGCAAAATGCCTGGAAAGAATCAAGAAGGAATTTTTTGAGGCATTTGATGATAAATCCATGAAATCTGCCTCGTCCCAACAATCTTCATCAAATACTCCTGAGAATACAAATAATCCTTATGAATGTTTAGCAGGAGAAGCCCAAGATCCAAATGAAGATCTAGAAGTTCAGAATACCCCTACTCCAATGGAGGAAGTATGGCAAACAATTCTTACCAGAAGACCTGGACAAAAGGGAGCAGTAAAATCTGTCCCACAAACAGAGAAAGGAAAGACAGTGGTCACGTCAAGCTCTGGATAGTACACCCGTGAAGAAATCACTTCACCGACACCTTTTGTGCATAGTGAACAAATGATGGGTTCACCGACAGCTTGATTCTGTCTTGTCACTTTTTACTAGTGGCTTTGTAAATCTGTGTGCACCCCTGGTTTTGTAAATCTGTGTGCACCCTTGGTTTTGTAAATCTGTGTGCACCCCTAGTTTTGTAAATCCGTGTGCACCCATGGTTTTGTAAGAATGGTTTCTGGGTTATTTCCTCTATAAAAGCCATCCTTGGGGTATGTCCAAGGCAGGCGAAAAAATATGGAATGAAGCACTTTTTCCTTAGATCTTCTGTGTTTTCATCCTCCTTCTTCTGCAATCTGTGTTTTTTATACCCACAAATTGATTCCTTAGAAGTAGATGAAAATCTGAAAAATCAGTTAATGAAACTCATGATAAATTCATCTTCAGAAGAAGATAGTAACTATTCAAGTTCATCGGAAGATGAGATCAATGAAGTTATATCTTCATCAGCAGAAGAACAAATAAAATCAGGAAAAGAATGTCAATGTAATATAGTTCAATATAACAAAGATTATTGGAAATCTTTGGTGGGAATGAAATCATTAAATGTACTGACAAATAGTCAGGAGGAAATATTAAAGATCATAAATCAGGTTACTGATCATAATGTTAAAAGACAGCTACTAGAATTTTTAATAGAAAAGAACCCAAATAACAGGGAATCATCAAAGTTGATATTACCCAATAAAGGATATCAATTTCAGGAAGTAATGAATAGATTTAATCATTCTAGAATAAAAGAAAAACCTGCTTCCTTACAAGACTTGAAATATGAGATAAACCAATTAAAAATAGAAATATCTATGTTAAAACATGAAAATAAGGAATTCAATGTTAGAATATCTAGCCTAGAAAATGCAAGAAAAGAGACTCAGGTATCTTTTCCAGAAACTCAGGAACCAAATGATCTTTCTGAATACTTAAACATATTGAATCAAATAACATACCAAAAATGGTATATAAAGATAAACTTAGTAATCAATAAGGATTTTGTATTAGAAAATGCTAAGGCATTAATAGATAGTGGTGCAGATATGAACTGCATCCAAGAAGGACTTATCCCAACAACTTATTTTCTGAATACTTAAGATACCCGTAAATTTCTTTAACAGTTATCTTTGATTTCTTGTTAGCTCCGCAACATAAATGATTAGGCCAGAAGCCTTTAGGAGGGAGTTGCAGGTGTGGTGGACTCGCGAGAACATGGATGAAATGGGAGCTTGGGTGAGGAAAACAGATGAAACTCGAAAGCCCAACAAGAGTCGGCGGTCGACGTCGGGGCCGTGGTCGACGTCGAGTTTACTGAGTTGGGTGTTGGCGTTGAAAAGGCCGTGGGCGGCATCAGTGATGGAGGGCAGGTGAAAGAGAAGGAAAGCTTCCCCATGAGCTTGAGGATGAAATCCCCGTTCTAAATTAGTGAGAAGGACATTTTATAAATAGAAGATATTATAAGATTTTTTTTACATTTCAAATTTTACATAAATACCTCTATAAATTTATATATATATATATATATATATATATATATATATATATATCCTTATGAAACACTTGTTTTGTTTTGCTATTCTATCCTATTTTTATTTTTGTTTTTTCATATGTACCCATGCTATCTAACGACGCTAAAATATTAACGATTTTAAATTAAAATGACTAAAATATCCTTAATCAGTAGACATGCAAATAGATTACGATGTAGGAAAAAAAGACAGAAACAATAGCATAATTTTAAAATTTTATTTTATTTTTAATTAATATAAATATATTTTTTTTAGCCCCGTTAGAACAACCGTTATATTAGGGGCATTTGTACAATAACAAAGTTTTACGAGGGTATACATGCAAATATCAATTTTCGAGAGGTATTCATGCAAAATCCGATATTTAGAAGGATATCCATGCAAAAAATCCTATATTATATTATTATATGGCAATCATGTATTCATAATTTTTAATAAAAATAGATCACGGCAGAACGAAAAAATAATTTTTAAAATTTAATTGAAAAATAAAATTTTATAATATAAATATTTTTGGCTAAAAATTAAGAGGGCATTGCTGTAATTTTATTTATCTTTTAATATAGCCTTCAGCCTCACCACCAAAAAAAATTCCATTTTTAAAAATTATTCTAAAAGCCTAGGATCCACTATCAAAAAATAATGAAAATATACTCGGGCGCATGCATCACACATACAAGGATCTAGCAAATAATTTGTTAACCGTATCTTTCAAAAAAAATTATTAACATATATTAATGGCACCAACTGCACTTATTGACATGCATGCATATGCATTTTCACTTAGGCATTAGATTATGACATGTAGAGTGTCATAGTTAATGGACCCCACATACTTACAGATTATTGATGGTGTATCTTTTGTCAAATCCGAAAGAGAATGAGATGAATTTGATAAGAAGATGGCTCAATTGAATGCTAAGATCATGAATATTCTATATTATTCATTAGTTGCAAATAAATTTAATTGAATATCTACTTACTTTTCTAGTAAAAAAATCTGAGATAGGCTGGAAGTAACTCACGAAGACACTAACCAAATTAAAGAATCTAAAATCAATATGCTCATACATAAATATTAGCTAACTAAAATGAAGTCTAGTAAATCTATTTCTGATATTTTTACTCGCTGTATGAATATTATTAATGGCCTTAAAAGTCTTAAAAAGTCATATACTAATAATGATTTAGTAAGAAAGATTCTCAGATTATTACCAAGAGCCTGAGAGTCCAAGGTCAAGAAGTAAAAAACCTCATCGCTCTTCCTCTAGAAGAGTTGCTAGGTTCTCTGATGACTTACGACTTATCCATAAAGCAAAACTTTGAAGAAGATGAGTCAAAGAAGAAGAGAACCATTGCCCTCAAGTCAATTGCTCAAAAAGAAGAAGAAAAAGAGAGTGAAGAATCTGACACTACAGAAGGCAATGAGAAAATGACCCTCATAAAGAGAAAATTCAAAAGATTTATAACAAGAAAATGGCATGGAATAAGAAGAAGGCCTTTGGCTAAGGGGGAGCCAAGCAAAGAAAAGGAGAAAGAGCAGCAACTGATATGCTATGAATGCAAAAAATCTAGCCACTTTAGAATGGACAGCTCACTACTAAAGAGAGCTCCTAGGAAGCCATAGAAGAAAGCAATAGTTGGTGCATAGAGTGATAGCGATGACTCATCTTCAGAGAAGATTCAAGAAGCAGCAAACCTATGCCTCATAGTTCATAAGGATGAGGTAAACTCTGAACCATTAAATGATTTTAACTTTGATGAACTTCAGGATGCTTTTTATGATTTATTAGAGAAATTTAAAAAGCTTGGCCAAAAGAATAGAGAATTAAAACTGAAAAATCAAACTTTTAACTAAAAATAAAAATATTTTAAAAGCAAAACAAATATTACTATAAGAAAATTAGAGCTTAAGTAAAGTGGTAAATAAATTGAAACCAATTATTGAAAGATTTATGTTGTCCTGGTCCTATTTACCTAAAAATATGCTAGACAGATTGTTGTTAGAACTGACAAACAAAGTTTAAATTAATTTTACTCTTACCTGTTCTACTCGAAGAATAGTGGTCGTAAGAGGTCGATCCACAGGAAGACGATTGGAGTTGCATAAAAATTAAAACGTTCACTCAGATTTGAAATCGATTTTTGAATGATAAAAGAAAAATATTACGTCGGAGGATGTTGACTGATTTTCTGGTCTACCAGAGAATCTTCTTTATTTAAAAATAATGAAAAGACAAGTACTTAGAAATCGAAGAGCATTTATAAATTTCATAAAATATTTAACTATTCAATGGAAAACTTTGGTATGGATGAAAACAGTGCTTAAGAAGATTGAAGCCTGGAACCTAGATTGCATGCGAGAGAATTTCATATATTGCATGAAAAGAAAAATTACAGAATGTGAAAAATATAAATTAAAATTGCAAATCTAAAGCTCTTAAAATAAAACTCTTACTAAAAAAAAACATTGCTCTCAATTAAAATATAAAAATAAGAACAACATGATACTCAAAACAGAACCACTAAACACAAATAAAAACATAACCTCTTAAAAAAAACTAAAAAAAAAAAAAAAAAAAAGAACGTAATGCTCTGTTTTCAGATTGAAAACAGAGCACTGCTCGTCCGCCTCCTTCCCTTTTGCCGATGGCTCCTTCCTCTCTTTTGAACCCGCCCAGAACCCCAACCGAGAACTTTCTTCTTCCTCCAACCGAGCCGAGAACCCCTGTTTCTTGGCCTCCACCGAGCACACCCCCCTCTGCTTCTCCTCCCCTCTTCTTATAGGCCCTTGGAGACACGTTGAAATCGCTGGGAGGCACGGTGATCTCGGAGATTGGGCGACAACGGAGATTTTCTCCGCTTGAAGGATGCGGACGCTGAGATTCCGGGTGGTGGATATGTGGATGATGAACGCGGATAGGAGAAGAGCTTTGCTGGATCGCGGCTTGCATCACGGAAGGAGTGGATCACGGATGCTGATTCGGGAAGGAGCTGGGATTTCTATGCGGCTCGAACGCGATGCTGAACGGCCGATCGTGGACGGATGCTGAAATCGAGCGCGGGAGGTTGGTGATGCTGCGGGATCGACGGGAGGATGCCGTTCACGGACGCGGTGCTTGGGGGTTGCTGAAAATCCCCTGCTAATCCGCTGCTGTGGCCGGAAGAAGAGGAGATGGGGATGCTGTTTGGATCACGGAGATGAATCGGGAAGCTGGAATCCTTGGACGCAGACGTTGCTGGCACGGTGGCTCGCACGGGCTGTTGATGGCTAGGATTCGGATCGCGGAAGGAAGGAGACGCGGAAGAGGCAGATGTGGACTTCCTTCTTCGGGCAATCCTAGGATCATGAACTCAGGATGCTTGGATCACGGAGATGAATGAAGGAACAAGAGGTGTGGGCTGCTGGGAATGGAAGATTGGCTAGCTTGACTTGAGCTCGAGCTGCCGGGCATTGGGCTCAAACCCAATGTTAATTGGTTTCCTGGATTATTGCACTCAAACACAAATACAACGTTAATTAGTTAATTTTATTATTAATGATTAGCTATAATACTAATTAAGATGGTATGACGATTGCACTTTTGTGCTCTCATCACACCCCCCAACAGCTTATTGCTAGTCTCTAGCAATTTAGTGCGAAAATGAGAGTGAAAAAGTTTTATTTATTTTTTAGTATTAATTATTATTATTATATATATATTAACTAAAATAAATGCTCACTTTCGTAGAGCACCACGATTGCACTTAGCACGTGCAACAAGCCGTTAAACTCCTAGGTTACCCTAGTGGACGAGTGTTGTCTCGTGAGGATTTATAGTGAAGTTACCCACAAACTTCATCAGTCATGGATTTCCAATGTTTAACTTGAAATTTGAACAAGTATTATTATATAAACCTAGAATTGCAAGGACAATAAAGACTTATTGCTATCATATTTAAGCAGACTCTAACTCAAGTTCCATTACACCCTATCTATCTGCTAACAAGTCAAGAATGGAGTGAGGTGCAAGATAGTATCATATAAATGAGTGGCTTCCACTTACTTCCAACGTGATCACTCTAATTTTCAAGATTTTCTAGAGTTAAATGGTAATGAACACCCAAGATTTAACTTTTAATTAGACTGAATGCTAAGAAGAATGACTTGTGCAATATCTAGCCTTATTAAGCTTTCTAGTTGATCCGTGTAGCGAGTGTTAGGCCAATGACTCCCGATCCAGATGGCTCAGGGCACTAGGTGTAAAGACACCTTAACAGGCTTAATAACTCAAGTCAACTAGGCTCCAAGGCCAAATTAGTCACTCAGAGTTTAATCTCAGCCATCCTCACCTTTTTACGCGAACACTTGCTGCTTGCCAAGCAAGAGGCCTGGTTACTCAATGAGAAAACTTAAAATAAACTCGTTTTATTTTCTTCTTTTTTTTTAATTTTTTTTAATACGGTGTTCGTCACACATATAACTTTAGATTATTCAGAAGATTAAAAGTATTCATATTAGTTGTAAGTTTACATACCCCACTTTTCATGTGCTTACGTGTAGGTGCTAAATCGTCTTCTATCATGTTAGCAGAAGATAGGTAGGATGAAAACTCAAGCTAGAACTGCTATTATATTTCTTAACTCAAAGCTATTGTCAAAGCAATTCCTAGTTTGTACAGCCCAAAAGATTAGAATTTTGAGTTAAAAATTTGAAATCCCTTTTTTTTATATTTTTTTAGGCAGAAAAATCAAAAATATTCTCACCCCCATACCTAAATCTAACATTGTTCTCAATGTTAAAGAGAATTTAAAGTAGTAATAGGACAGAGGAGAAGTTACCTGATATGGGTAGGTAAATTGACAATTGGGGCAAAAACCCCCAAACTACATGTTAGTAATTTATTATTATTATTTTTGAATGGAAGATATTTACATGTTGGGTTGCCTCCCAAGAGCGCTAAGTTTTATGTCTTCAGCCAGACTATTCTAACTTAATTAGTATAAACAGGATCTACCAGAAGTATTTCTTCAACTTCTGGACTCAGATAATCGAGGTATGATTTGAGGCGATGTTCATTAACTTGAAAAGATCTGCCATCCTTGGTACTGCCTATAATTATCGCACCATGCGGATGCACTTTCTCCACAATGTATGGGCCAGTCCAGCGGGATTTAAGTTTCCCAGGGAACAGATGTAATCGAGAGTCGTATAAAAGAACTTTCTATCTTGGGTGAAATTCCTTATGAATGATCATTTTATCATGCATGATCTTCATGCGATCTTTATACTTCTTGGCACACTCGTAAGCATCGTTTCTAATTTCTTCAAGCTCATTGAGCTGAAGCTTCCTATGTTCTCCCGCTTTGTCAAGATCGAAATTTAAATGTTTAATAGCTCAATAGGCCTTGTGCTCTAACTTGACAAGTAAATGGCATGCCTTGCCATAGACAGTTCTATATGGAGACATTCCAATTGGTGTTTTGTAAGCCATCCGATATACCCACAGTGCATCTGTTAGCCTAAGAGACCAATCCTTCTGAGATATATTAACAGTTTTTTCAAGGATGGTCTGGATTTTCCGATTGGAAATTTCGACTTATCCACTCGTTTGTGGATGATGTGGTGTACTGACCTTGTGATTAATGTTGTATTTTCTCATAAGGGCTTTAAATATTTTATTACAAAAATGTTTTCCTCCATCACTAATGATAACACGAGGGGTGCCGAAACGAGCAAAGATAGATTCTTTAAGGAACTTGATTACCACTTTGTGATCATTGGTCTTACACGCGATAGCCTCAATCCATTTTGATACATAGTCAACTGCCACAAGAATGTATTGGTGCCCAAACGACATAGGAAAAGGACCCATAAAATCAATACCCCAAACATCGAAGATTTCTATAATTAAGATAGGGTTCAGGGGCATCTCATTCTTTTTTGAAAGTTTTCCTAATCGTTGACATCGATCGCAAGATTTACAATAGTCATGCGCAACTCGAAAAAGTATGGACCAATAAAATCCGCACTGCAAAACTTTTGCAGCAGTTTTCTTCCCACTAAAATGACCACCACAAGCATGACAAAAGAAAAGGACATTCCTTTGATCGTGTTCAAGGATGCATCGTCCATGAACTGGGCATTCGTTCAGTAACTAGATACTTGACTACATCAGCATACCATGGAATATTGGTATGGAAAATCATCATTAATTGTTCATCAGGGAAGGTCTCGGACACAAGCATGGATTCTCCAGATGATTCAACAATTAATCTGGACAAGTGGTCAACTACAACATTTTCAGATCCCTTTTTATCTCATATTTCAAGATCAACTTCCTGAAGCAATAGGATCCAACGAATGAGTCTTGCCTTGGCATCCTTCTTTGTGAGAAGGTACTTAAGGGCGGCATGATCAGAATAAATAAGGACTTTGGATCCTATCAGATAGGGACGAAATTTGTTAAGAGCAAAGATAACAGCCAACAACTCTTTTTCAGTGGTAGAATAGTTGAGTTGGGCGTTATTCAGAGTTTTGCTCGCATAATGAATCACATGGGGAAGCTTCCCCACTCGCTGACCTAGGACGGCACCTATTGTAATCAGATGCATCACACATGATTTCAAATGGCAGATTCCAATCAGGGGACCTTATGATGGGTGCTGAGGTTAGTTCAGACTTCAGTCTTTCGAAAGCAGTTATACAAATTGGCGAAAAATTAAAAGTAGCATCGTTCGCCAACAGATCGCATAAGGGTTTCGACAATTTACTGAAATTCTTGATAAAGCGGCGGTAAAAATCCGCATGCCCTAAAAAGGATCTGACTTCCTTAACAGTTTTGGGAGGTGGTAACTTTGCAATTAATTCTACTTGGGCTTTATCCGCCTCAATCCCCTTTTGTAACACAATGTGTCCCAAAACAATACCTGATTGAACCATAAAATGACATTTTTCCCAGTTGAGAACTAAATTTTTCTCTTTACATCGTTCTACAACGAGGGTCAAGTGATGCAGACATTCATTAAAATTAAATCTGAATACAGAAAAGTCATCCATAAAAACTTCTAAAAAATTCTCCACCATGTCGGAGAAAATGCTCATCATACACCACTGGAATGTAGCTGGTGCATTGCATAACCCAAAAGGCATACGACAATAGGCAAAAGTGTCATAAGAACAGGTGAATGTGGTTTTCTCTTGATCCTCACGTGCAATTGAAACTTGGTTATATCCAGAATAACCATCAAGAAAATAGTAATGAGAGTGGCCAGCTAGACATTCTAACATTTGGTCAATGAAGGGTAGTAGAAAGTGGTCTTTCCTAGTCATGGCGTTCAGCTTTCTGTAGTCGATGCATACTCACCATCCAGTTTGGATTCGAGTTGGAACTAACTCATTGTGGTCATTCTTAATTACAGTGATTCTAGATTTCTTTGGTACGACTTGAATTGGGCTCACCCACTGGCTGTCAGAAATAGGATATATAATCCCTGCATCTAAGACTTTAATGATTTCAGCTCGAACCACATCCTTCATGACTGGGTTAAGTCGCATTTGTGGTTCTCTGGAGGTTTTTGCATCTTCTTCTAGATGAATTTTATGTTGGACCACAGAAGGGCTAATCCCCTTGATATCAGCTATAGACCAGCCGATCGCTTCTTGATTTTTCTGAAGGATATTTAACAACTTTTCTTCCTGTTCTTCAGTTAAATTTGATGCAATAATAACAGGTAAGGTGTTGTTGTCCCCGAGAAATGCATATTTTAAGTTTTCAGGCAGATCTTTAAGTTCAAACTGGGGAGGTTTGACACTTGAAGGTACTAGCTGGGATACAAGTATCGATAATGATTCAAATTTAGTAGCCCATCTGCTAGTATCCATTACAGGAATGGAATCTAATAATGCATTAACCTTTTGATTCGACTCTCCTTCCTCACAATCTTGACTGAATTGGGCCAAACATCTTTCTAGTGGATCAGAATAACTTGATTCCTCGAAGGACTTGCTGATTATATTCTCAATCATGTGAATTTCTTCTAAATCGTCCATCTCAGATGGTTGATTACTATTGTGAAAGACATTGAGCTGGACAGTTAAGTTTCCAAATGCTAAGGTCATTATCCCATTTTGGCAACTTATCACAGCATTTGACGTGGCCAAAAATGGTCTGCCTAGGATTGCCGGGATGTGACTACCTGAATTTTTCACTGGTTCAGTTTCTAAGACTACAAAATTCACAGGGTAGTAAAACTCATTTACCATTACAATTACATCATCTACAAGTTCCTTAGAATACTTCACAGTCCTATCTACTAATGACAAAGTAATGTTTGTGGGCTTTAATTCCCCCAAACCTTGTTCGGTGTAGACAGAATAGGGTAACAGGTTTACACTTGCTCCTAAGTCTAATAGGGCTCTCTGGATGATCGTTTCTCCCATTTTTATTTCAATGGTAGGGCAACCAAGATCTTTTTATTTTGGGGCAATCTGTTGTTGAATGAGAGATGAAGCCTGTGCAGCCATAACAGCTTGTCTAGGAATGTTGGTTTTTTTTTTTGACCGTGGTGAGGTCTTTCAAGAATTTTGTATAGGAGGAAATTTGTTGTATGACATCGAGGAAAGGTATATTTATTTGAACATTTTTACAAACTTCTATTATTTCATCAAAGTTAGATTGTTTCTTTGAGTCTTGAAGTCTACTGGAAAAGGGAACCTTAGGTTTGTATGTTTCTATGGGTTCTTTCTTTTTTTCTGGTTTGTCCTGTTCTTGACCTCTCTTTTGAATATGGTTCTTATTGGGTTCATGTTTATTTTTTTTTACATGTTCAGAAAATTGGACTTTATTGTCCACTTGCTTGCCAGACCTTAAAGTGGTAATTGTCTGGACTTCATGGGTCGGATTTTCATTAGAATCTATTTGATACTGACCTCTCTGACCTTATTGTCTACTAGAGTTAGGCACTGGTTGACTAGGTAGTTCACCTTTCTTCCTATCCCCTAGAGAGTTTGCTATCTGGCTCAGACTGACTTCAAGTTTTGCAATTGCTTGCGCATGAAATTGGTTAGTCTGGATTTGGGTCATGTTGGTTTGTTGTTGTTGTTGGATAAAATCTTGTTGTTGTTTCATCATATTAGCCATCATGGTTTCTAATGGTGAAGATTGTTGTAGGATAGGGGTATTGTAAGAAGGTACAGATGGAACCAAGGTTGGTTCATTTGTGATGGACCTATCCTGAAAAAGTTCCTCTGAAACCTGATGGACCACCTTGATACTGAATAGGTTCATTTTGCTTGTATGAGAAATTTGGGTGGAACCTATTATCAGGGTGGTAGACTGGGCTAAATGAATTGGGAGTGGGCTTCTTGAAGGCACTATATTAATTTAGAGCATTTGCTTGCTCGGCCTTTATGGTGGGCAGATTAGGGCAGCACTCCACTAGATGTTCCGAACTGTTACACAAGACACATAAACTATGTGACTCGTGATCCACTTTCATGATGGGATTTAACTCTTTATATGAACTCGAGCTAGTGGAAATAGTGAAAGCATCAAACTTTTTACTTATGTTGTTCATTCCAGTCACCAGATTGGATATGACATTTTTGAGATCTGGGTTTGCTTTCATTTCATAATTATCTGGTTTTTTAAACCCGAACTCATCTCTATCTACTTCCTCACCGTAGCTACTCCAATTTTGGGCATTCTCGGCTAAATCAACAAAAAATTCATAGGCTTGATCCGGGGTTTGGTTTATGAACCTACCCTTGTGCATGGACTCGATCATATTTCTATGTGCCGGAAGTAGTCCTTTATAAAAGAAGTGGACCAGATCAGCCTTATCAAGCCCATGGTGTGGGCATATTGACCAACAAGTCATAGAATCGTTCCCAAGTTTGGAAGAATTCCTCTTCATATTTTCCTATGAAAGTTCTTATGGCATCCTTAATTTTTTCTGTTTTAATCATAGGATAAAATTTTGCCATGAACTTCCTATATAGTTGTTCTCATGTTGTGATGGAATTTGGGGCCAGAGAATATAGCCATGCCGCGGCTCAATCCTCTAAGGTCATTGGGAACAATCTCAATTTTACACTTTCTTCATCTAAATTTTGATTTTTGAAAGTTTGACAAATTGTCATGAATTTATTTAGATGGATGTAAGGTTGTTCACTTTCAAACCCATGGAATTTGGGTAGCATATTTATTGTCGCAGCCCGAATTTCAAATGGGGCTGCGTTATTTATTGGCAACACTATATATGTAGGTGGACTAGCGGATGCAGGAGCGAATAATTCATTCAGGGTTCTAATATGATCGCCCATTGTAGAGATTGGTGGTTGATCAATAATTCGTCGGATGTGACGATAATTTTTTCCAACCTTTGGGTTAAATGGTGTTAATTTACCCCTTAATGATCTTCTACCATGCATACATTATCCACAACTAATTAGACTCGACTCCTAAACGAAATCCTAAAAGAGAAGAAGAAGGGCTAGACCAAGATGACCATAATCAACACCACACAATGGATTGGCTCTTTAATCTTGAGGTTAAAGAAGGTTTAGTAGCTTTTAATCTAGTTGCACAGAGATTTATCAGGTTAAAAAGTTTCTGAAATTCTCTTCTAGATTAGACAGCTCCTAATCTCCCTTTCAGATTAAGCTTGAGCTTACCAGTTAAGCGATCCAGTAACCAGTAACCAGAAAAGTCCCGAGGTGTGTGGTGGTGCCAGAAGGGATACACCAGTACCACAATACCCGTAACAGTTCTCACTATTGTAAAACTTTTCTAGACATCACCAATTACTAAATTCTCACCGGAGTGGCTTTCAGTCGCTTCTTTCCAAGAGCCTAATTGAGCTTGAAAATCCTAAGGCCAACGTCTAATTGATTTTAATTTAATTTGGCTTAGGATATGTATGCAGGGTGGTGATTTTTGGGCTAAGGACAGGTAATGACTTCCCGACCTTATCTTTTTAATGGGTTTTGCCCTTAAATTATTTTATACAAATGCTTAATACTAAATGCAGCAAATATTCAATGATTTTTTTTAAAAGTTTATGGAATATCATTTGGTTGTACTGATTAAATGAGCAAGCAAAATATTTTTTTTCTTTTTATTTTTAATTTTATATTTTTTTTAAAAAAAATTTATATAGGAATAACTTGAATGTAAACTCAAAACTAATCCTTATGCATTAGTCAATCTCCGAATGCCTATTGAATAAGCTCTGGAGATTACTCCTTGAGGAGCCCCAATAGAGGTATGATAACCTTGGAGAATTGCACCCTATCAATTACTAGCAAAAAAAATTTTATTTTTATTTATTTATTTATTTATTTTAAATTTGAAATTTCAAATTTCAGAATTCAAATTTTGAATTTAAAATTTTAATTTTAGAATTTTGAAAAAATTATTTTTTTTAAATTTTTTTAAAAAAAAAATCAAAATTTTAAATTCCGAATTTCAAATTTCAGAATTTAATAACTACAAAATTATTAACTAAAAATAATCAAAACAAGAAAAATTAATAGAAATAAAAAAAAACTTACTACCGGAGTGCGTTCACTTCGGGCATCCAAAATTCGATTTGATCTTCGCGATCGTTCTTGCTTTTCGATTTGCCTCACCGACAACGGCGCCAAAATTTTGTTGTCCTCGTCCTGTCTACCTAAAAATATGCTAGACAGATCGTTGTTAGAACCGACAAACAAAGTTTAAATTAATTTTACTCTTACCTATTCTACTCGAAGAATAGTGGTTGTAAGAGGTCGATCCATAGGGAGACGATTAGAGTTGCATAAAAATTAAAACGTTCACTCAGATTTGAAATCGATTTTTGAATGATAAAAGAAAAATATTATGTCGGTGGATGTTGACTGATTTTCTGGTCTACCAGAGAATCTTCTTTATTTAAAAATAATGAAAAGACAAGTACTTAGAAATCAAAGAGCATTTATAAATTTCATGAAATATTTAACTATTCAAAGGAAAACTTTGGCATGGATGAAAACAGTGCTTAAAAAGATTGAAGCCTGGAACCTAGATTGCATGAGAGAGAATTTCATATATTGCATGAAAAGAAAAATTACAGAATGTGAAAAACATAAATTAAAATTGCAAATCTAAAGCTCTTAAAATAAAACTCTTACTAAAAAAAAACATCGCTCTCAATTAAAATAAAAAAATAAGAACAACATGATACTCAAAACAGAACCACTAAACACAAATTAAAAACATAACCTCTTAAAAAAAACTAAAACAACAAAAAAAACAAAAGAACGTAATGCTCTATTTTCAGATTGAAAACAGAGCACTGCTCGTCTCTGAAAATAGAGCACTGCTCGTCCGCCTCCTTCCCTTTTGCCGATGGCTCCTTCCTCTCTTTTGAACCCGCCCAGAACCCCAACCGAGAACTTTCTTCTTTCTCCAACCGAGCCGAGAACCCCTGTTTCTTGGCCTCCACCGAGCACACCCCCCTCTGCTTCTCCTCCCCTCTTCTTATAGGCCCTTGGAGACACGTTGAAATCGCTGGGAGGCATGGTGATCTCGGAGATTGGGCGACAGCGGAGATTTTCTCCGCTTGAAGGACGCGGACGCTGAGATTCCGGGAGGTGGATATGTGGATGATGAACGCGGACAGGAGAAGAGCTTTGCTGGATCGCGGCTTGCATCACGGAAGGAGTGGATCACAGATGTTGATTCGGGAAGGAGCTGGGATTTCGATGCGGCTCGGACACGATGCTGAACGGCCGATCGTGGACGGATGCTGAAATCGGGCGCGGGAGGTTCGTGATGCTGCGGGATCGACGGGAGGACGCCGTTCACGGACGCGGTGCTTGGGGGTTGCTGAAAATCCCCTGCTAATCCGCTGCTGTGGCTGGAAGAAGAGGAGATGGGGATGCTGCTTGGATCACGGAGATGAATCGGGAAGCTGGAATCCTTGGACGTAGACGTTGCTGGCACGGTGGCTGGCACGGGCTGTTGATGGCTGGGATTAGGATCGCGGAAGGAAGGAGACGCGGAAGAGGCGGATGTGGACTTCCTTCTTCGGGCTATCCTGGGATCATGAACTCAGGATGCTTGGATCACGGAGATGAATGAAGGAACAAGAGGTGTGGGCTGCTGGGAATGGGCTGCTGGGAATGGAAGATTGGCTGGCTTGACTTGAGCTCGGGCTGCCGGGCATTGGGCTCAAACCCAATGTTAATTGGTTTCTTGGATTATTGCACTCAAACACAAATACAACGTTAATTAGTTAATTTTATTATTAATGATTAGCTATAATACTAATTAAGATGGTATGACGATTGCACTTTTGTGCTCTCATCAATTTACTTTAAGCTCTGAAAACTTAAACATGATTTTAGATAGCCAATAAGTTGTTTTTGATAAGGCTGGACTTAGCTATAATCCTCTATTAAAATAGAAATTTTTGAAGAAAATATTTATCAAATCATCAGGCAACTCATCAAGAAAGATAACTTGTTATTGCTATGATAAAACTGGCCATAAATTCTTTACTTGTAATTACAAATCAAATAACATAAATGATAAAGTAGCCATTAAGAAAATTTAGGTTTCAATAATCTACAAGGACTTAAGAGAGCTTGGGTAGCTAAGACAAAAATTTGAATTTTATGATATAGGTGTGTCTAGCAGCCTATGGATCAAATAGAAGATGGCACTTGGGCAGTGGTCACTTTTGGCGACAACAATAAAGAAAAGATCATTAGAATTGGTAATGTAAGTATTACTCCTTCTCAATTTATTAAAAATATTTTGTTATTAGATAATCTTTAGCATAATTTTTTAAGTATTAGTCGATTATGCGATAAAGATTTTAAAGTTACTCTTGACTTCTCTATGTGTATTATTTCTAGTCCCTATAATAATGGCATTAAGTTTACAGGGTATAGGCATGGTAATGTGTACTTGGTCAATCTTGACTATCTATTCATGAAAAACATGCAATGCTTGGTCGCCATGAATGCCAAACTTAGTGAGATTAGTCGGTTGTGGCATTGTAGATTAGCACATGGAACATAGATTCATTACAAAATTAGCTAGAAAAGATCTAGTTTTAGGTCTGTTAAAATTAAGTTTTGAAAAAAATAAAATGTCTGATGCATGCCTACTAGAAAAACAAACTAGAGTTTTATTTATATCTAAAAACATAGTTTCAACTTTTAATCCATTAGAACTTTTGTATATGGATTTATTTGGGCTAACAAGAACTTCATATCTTTATGGCAAGCATTTTTGTTTTGTTATCAACGATGATTTTTTTAGATTTACATGGATCTTATTTCTTTTACAAAAAAATGAAGCACTTTCTGCATTTTTAAAACTATACAAAAGAATTTCAAATAAAAAAGGTTTACAAATTCTTAAGATAAGATATGATCATGGAACTGAATTTGACATCATGATTTCAATAAGTTTTGCAATGAAAATGGAATATATCATAATTTTTGTACACCTAGGATACCTCAACAAAATCCTTGAAGAAATGGCTAAGACTATGTTGTGTGAAAGTCATTTTCCAAAATACTTTTGGGCTGAGGCAACCAACACAGCTTGTTATATTTTAAATATAATTTCTTTTGGACCTTTGTTAAAGAAAACACCCTATAAGCTTTGAAAAAGTAGAAAATCTAAAATTGGATATTTTCACATTTTCAGATGCAAATGTTTTATTCTTAATAATGGAAAAGATAAGCTAAAAAAATTTAATGCTAAATCTGATGAAGCTATCTTTATTGGATGCTCTTCATCTAGCAAAGCATATAGAATATTCAATAAAAGAACTTTAGTAGTAGAAGAGTCTATTCATATTGTATTTGATGAGGCTAATGATCTTTTTTTAAGAAATTTTTTTTTTGATGACGATGCAGGTACATTGAGCAAAAAAATGAAGGACCTTACCTTGAAGGACATATCTAGACAAGATGCAATGGACCATGATGAAAAAGATAATGATAATCAAGAAGAAGAGGACCAGCCACAACAGTAATCTTAAGATATACATGACTTTTCTGAAGAATGAAAGTATGTTCATAGTCATCTTAAAGAACTTATTATTGGTGACCCTTCATATGGGGTAAAAACTAGATCATCTGTTAGAGATGCATGCAATCATTTATCTTTTATTTCTCAAATTAAACCTAAATCCATAAAAGAAGATGAACCAGATCATAAGTGATTAATTGTCATGTGAGAAGAACTGAACCAATTAGAAATAAATAAGGTTTGGATAATGAGGAGTCGACCCTTAGGAGTTAGAGAGAGTTTTGAGTTGACTCGGGAGTTAACTCAAAATTCTGCTAGCAGTGGAGGAGTTGACTCTCAACAATTGAGGGGACAACCCCACCACTCAAGAGCCGACTCGAGTGAGTTCAAGCCGACCCCTGTGTCGGAAGATGGATGTTATATTTGAATGATTCCAATTCTGTTTTATTTCATCTCTCCTTCATTTCATTCGAAACTCTGCTCTATCCTCTTCTCCTCCAAAATCAATTCATCCTTGACCTAAGTTTCTTTTCTTTTGGGTGGATTGTCTTTTAATGGCTCCCAAGAAGTAGATTGCTCAACGGTTAAAGAGGACAGAGACCTTAGTTCCGTCGGAGAGAAGAACCAAAGCCAGAATGGATAGAGTGCCTAAGCAAATTGAAGAGGTAGTATCTTCTCTACCTCAAGCCACTCTAACTCAGGTACCCTGCTCCACAAGAATAGTAACTATCGATCAGAAGATAGATTTTAAATTTTTGGAGCGAGATGGTTTCTCGATTGGAAGCAAGCTAAAGCAAATTGGTTGGGAGTTCTTATGCTTTCTAGACATTTATATGTACCCAAACCTAGTAAGAGAGTTCTATGGAAACGTGAAGTTTGGGGTTGGAAGCTCGGTGTCCACAGTCAAAGGGACTCGCATTCAGTTTCATATTTCAAGTTTGGAAAGGATTCTGTACATGCCAACCTCTGGACCATCAGATGACTACTATGAAGAGCATCGGATAGGATTGCAACTTATTTTGGAAAGAGAAGAAATAAATGATATGGAAGAAGTCAGTGTAAGCCAACTCCTAGTGGACATGAGACTTCTTCATCACTTGATCAACGATCTTCTTTTCTAAGATGGGAAGATTTCACTATCTCGGAGAGAGACATTTTGGTGATATTTCATGTGCTCGATGTGAGTTCCTTGAACCTACCCTTACTTATGTTCCACCACATACACGAGGCAACAAGCAGGTCAAAGGCATCTCTACCTTACAGCATGATTCTGACCTTAGTGTTCATGGAATAGGGTGTGGTGCTTGAAGAAAAAAATTCGAGAGCACTATTGCACACTGACACCTATAATGATTGGTTCCTAGATCGAATGGGCTATTCCAAGATTGACTATCATTGGGTGCGATGAGGTAGTGCTGGCAGATATGATGAGCATAGAGGAGATGAGGCTACAGAGGCAGGGTCTAGTAAGCCTACAACCCCTACAAATGAGCATACTAAGCCACCTGCCCATATGAAGATGTGAGGATGATAGTGTTATTTCGATGATTAACACAACCATTGAGGGAATATCAATTTAATAATATAGTTTAACGTGATACATCACTAATGAATACGACACCCTTGATACATTCATGATATATTAAGAGAATGAGATCAAGATGTCTTCCAATGATTAACAACGAGATAAAATTTGTAGTAGAAAAGGGATAGAGAACTCTTAATTCTAATTCAGCAAAGTTTCAAGTGAAATATTCTCTTAAGGGCAAAACAGTGATTTTCATTGTTAAGGGTATGTAGCTCTATCGTGGCATACACTCAAAATTGCTTGAAATATGTTTCATTGATTATATGAATTAGTCTAACCTTAAGATGTAGGAAAGTGTGGATCGAGTCGACCCCAAGCTAAGTGGAGTCGACCCTGGCACACCATGGAACCATCTGGCACACCCCAGCAAAAATGGCATAGATGAACAGTAAGTAGAGTCGACCCCATATATCTTTGAGTTGACCTCAGGAGAGGAGTCGACCCCAAAAAATCTTGAGTCGACCCCAGTTTCAAGCCTCAAGAAAACAACTCTTTAGAATTTACTGAGAGGGTCGACCCCAAATTTTCTTGAGCCGACCCCAGGAATACTTGAGCCAACCCTAACTGAACATGAGCCGACCCCAAGGATATGTGCTCAAAAACCACGTCTCTGGAATCCCTAAGAGGATCGACCCCAACGGAGCTTGAGTCGACCCCACTGTAGCATGGGTCGACCTCAGGAAAGGTTGAGTCGACCCCAGTGAAAACAGCTGAAAATGCAAGGTTTTGTGGTTCCTGAGAAGGCCGACCCCACTATAGCAGGGGTCGACCCCAGTGAAGTTTGAGTCGACCCTAGAGTAAGTTAGATCGACCCCAAGTCTGATGATCAGTAAGTTGAGTCGATCCCAGAAAAGTTTGGGTCGACCCCAGCACGGGCAAGGGCATAACGGCTAGCTCTGCAGAATTGCTTTTTGACCTCCCAACGGCTAGTAACGGATAGTTTTTCAAATCTAACCAATGGAGAGTGACCAATAGAGATGGGCAAGTATTTAAAGTGACACTATTCATCAGATGAAGTATCATTTACCAAGAAATCAAAGTTCATTCGAGAAAAAGCAAGCCCTAGCATCCTTCATCAAGGTTCTCCATTTAAGTCTCAAATAGGAGGTGGTTGAGCAATCTGAGTGTACATTCAACAGCTCCACCAAACCATTGTGAAGTGAAGGAACCTTGGCAAAGAAGAGCATCCTCAAAGCGATAACTATTTTCTCATCTCTTCTATTAGTGTAAAATTATTATATTTGCTCTTCTAGGAGTTTCAAACTCTTTCTTCTTTGATACTTTGTAAGGTTTGTTGGTGAGCCCGTAAAACCAATGGTGAAAGTTTGTTGGTGAGCCCGCAAAACCAACATAGATTTTTTGTGATCCCGAAAAACTAAAGTGTAAAGGTTTTTAGATTGTGAACCCGAAAAACAATCCAACTGTAATCCACGGGATTATAGTGAATTTTCAAGGGGACGCTTGGTGAGTGGATGTAGGTGCTTAGAAGAGCACCGAACCACTATACTTCTTGTATGTTTGTATTGTGTATTGTTCTAACTTCACTACACGCACTCAATTAATATTAACTAAATCACTCACTCATCAATTGATTTAATTAAAGAATTGAAAAATTTAGAAAAATCAATTCATCCCCCCTCTTGGCTTGTCACCTTGGGCAACAAGTGGTATCAGAGCAAGATGCTCTCATAGTATTTATTGATCACACGATCAAGAGTCAAAGATCATGACAACCCAAGTAGGATGTTCTATGAACGAGGGGCAATCCACAAATAGACCTCCTCTATTTAATGGTACTAATTACACATATTGAAAATTTAGGATGAGGATATTCATTCAAGCTCTAGATTATGACTTGTGGAATATCATAACTAGAGGACCACACACATCCATAATTAGTATAGAGGGCACAATCATTCCTAAACCAGAAATGGATTGGAACGATGGTGATAGAAGACTAGCACAATTAAATGCTAAAACAATTAATGTATTTTACTGCTCACTAGATGTAAATGAATTTAATAGAATATCTACATGTATCTCAGCGAAATAAATTTGGGATAAACTAGAGGTCACACATGAAGGAACTAATCAGGATAATAAGTTAAAAATAAATATATTAGTACATAGGTACGAATTGTTTAAAATGAAATCCACAGAGTCTATAACTGAAATATTCACTCGATTCACGAAAATCATAAATGGACTAAAGAGCTTAGGAAAGTCTTATACTAACTTTGAACTAGTGCGAAAAATTCTCAGGTCACTACCAAGAGTTTGGGAGGCCAAGATAACTGCAATCCAAGAAGCAAAGGACCTCAATACACTACAATTGGAAGAACTTCTAGGATCACTCATGATCCATGAGTTGACCATGAAGCAAAACTCAGAAGAGGAGGTCAAGAAAAAGAGGACCAGTGCCTTGAAGTCTATGACTCCAAAACAAGAAATTGAATCAGAAGAGTCTGATGATGAGGAGGAATATGATGAAGAAGGAATGGCTATGCTCGCAAGAAAATGCAGAAAATTTATAAGAGGGAAGAAGAAATTTCATAAAAGGAAGCCCTTCCTCAAAGGTAGCTCGAGCAAGGAAAAGGGAAAGGACAAAGAAAAAGAAAAAAAAATGCCAATTTGCTATGAGTGTAACAAGCCCGGACATTTCAAGATAGATTGCCCGGAATTGAAATGGATGGCAAGAAAGCTTAAAAAGAGGAACCTCATGGCTGAATGGAGTGAAAGTGAGGAGTCAAGTTCGGAAGAGGAAGATCAACAAGAGACGGCCCAAATCTGCTACATGGCTAATGATGATGAGGTAGATTCTGAACTTGAATGTAATTTTACAGTAGAAGAGTTACATGATGCATTTTTAGAACTCATGGAAGAACACAAGAGCTAATTAATAAAAATAAAGTTCTAAAAGATGAAAATCAATCTCTTATCAAAGAAAAGCTGAAACTATCTAATGACTATGAAACATTAAGTAGGAAGTTCACTAATGAAACTAAAAGTCAAATTACTGAAAATTTCAAGCTAAAAGAAGATGCAGAAAAATACAAATTTTTAGTTGACAAGTTACATTTAGCTCAACTAAATTAAATATAATTCTTGATAGTCAAAAAGCTGTATATAATAAAGCTGGGTTAGGATATAAAACAAATAGAAAGCAAAAATACTTAAAGAACATATTCGTGAAAGCCAAAACTGAAAATAAAACTTGTCATTGCTGCAATAAAGTAGGACACAAAGCATATGAATGCAATTTTAGAAAGTCCAACTATAACAAATTGAGTGATAAGAGTAAGCTAAAATCCAAAAAAATTTGGGTTCCAAAAGGAACATCAAGTACTAACCCTAAAGGACCCAACATAGTTTGGGTACCTAAAATACATTCTTGATTTTGATTGCAGGAGTGTCTTACAGCTAATAAGAGGGATAGACGATGGTATCTAGATAGCGGCTGTTCAAGACACATGACAGGTGACATAAAATAATTTGTCACTTTGGAATCTAAGGAGGGTGGAGTGGTAACCTATGGAGACAATGGAAAAGGACTTATCATTGGAAAGGGTAAAATTTATATTACTCCATCCACTTTTATAGAAAATGTTTTATTAGTTAATGGTATGAAACATAACTTACTTAGTATAAGTCAATTTTGTGATAAAGGTCTTAAAGCCACATTTGAAGCCTCAGTATGCATAATCACAAATCCTAAAGATAATAGCATTGTACTTATGGGACATAGGCATGGAAATATTTATAAGTAGATCTTCATGATTTAGGCAAGAAAAATGGTTATGCTTAATCACTAATGAAGAAAGAAAAAGTGAAACAAGTTGGCTTTGGCACCGTAGACTTAGGACATGCTAGTATGGACTTAATATCAAAACTAGTCAAAAAGAATTTGATAAAAGATGTGCCAAAATTAATTTTTGAAAAAGACAAAATCTATGGACCATGCTCATTAGGAAAGCAAACTAAATCATCTTTCACATCAAAGAATGTAGTATCAACCACTAGGCCCTTTGAACTCATACACATGGATCTATTTGGGCCTACTAGAACTGCAAGTCTAGGAGGAAAAAAAGTATGGACTAGTTATAGTAGATGATTTTTCAAGATATACATGGGTTTCATTTCTTGCACATAAGAATGAAGCATTTTCAGTATTCTTGAAATATTATAAAAATATCATAACTGAAAAGAAGCTCACCTTAATTACAATTCGAAGTGATTATGGAACTGAATTTGAAAATCAACACTTTGAAAAAATTTTGTAATAAAAATGGTATTTCTCATCATTTTTCAGCACTTAAAACGCCTCAACAAAATGGAGTTGTTGAAAGAAAAAATAGGACATTGGCAGAAATGGCACGCACGATGTTATGTGAGTCAAATCTTCCAAAGTACTTTTGGGCTGAAGCCATAAATACTACTTGCCATATTTTAAATCGTGTTTTAATACATTCTATAACAAAGAAAACTCTTTATAAACTTTGGAAGAATAAGAAACCAACTGCTAAATATTTTAGAGTATTTGGGTGTAGATGTTTTATTTTAAACAATGGCAAGGAGGATCTAAGTAAATTTGATGCCAAGTCAGATGAATATATTTTCTTAGGATACTCTATTTCTAGTAGGGCATACAAAGTATTCAACAAAAGAACTCTTGTAGTTGAAGAGTCAATTAATATTATTTTTTATGAGTCAATAGTGAGTCTCCTAGGAGAGAAAGTACTTTTGATAATGATGCAGGAATTATTGAGTTTGAAAAATTGAATCTTAATGACGTGCCAAATCAAGAAAAGAAAAATGATCATGTGCCACCACAATCTCAAGACTTGCCAAAGGAATGGAGGTACGCACATGGACACCCCAAAAACTTAATCATTGGTGATCCATCTCAAGGGGTAAGAACTCATTCCTCTCTTAGAAATTTAAATGACTATCTTGCTTTTGTTTCACAAATAGAACCTAAGACTTATGAAGAAGCTGAGAATGATAGAAATTGGATTAATGATATGCAAGAAGAATTAAATCAATTTAAAAGAAGCAATGTATGGACATTAACTGAGAGACCAAAGCATAATTCTGTAATTGGAACGAAATGGATTTTTAGAAATAAATTAGACGAAAATAGGGTAGTTATAAGAAATAAAGCTAGACTTGTAGCTAAGGGATACAATCAAGAAGAATGGATAGATTTTGAAGAAGCATTTATTCCCGTGGCTAGATTAGAAGCTATTAGATTACTTCTAGCTTTTGCATACTTCATGGATTTCAAATTATATCAAATGGATATAAAAAGTGCCTTCTTAAATGGTTATATAGAAGAAGAAGTATATGTAGAGCAACCTCCTGGTTTTGAGAATCATGAATTTTCTGATCATGTATTTAGATTACATAAGGCACTATATGGATTGAAACAAGCACCTAGGGCATGGTATGATCGACTCAGCAAATTTCTGTTAAATAATGATTTCAGTAGAGAAAATATAGATAAAACACTTTTTCTCAAGAGAAAAGATAAAAATTTGCTAGTAGTACAAATATATGTAGATGACATAATTTTCGGTGCCACTAATGATAGTCTTTGCAAAGAATTTGCTGAATTAATGCAAGAAAAATTCGAGATGAGTATGATGGGCGAACTAAATTTCTTTCTTGGATTGCAAATCAAGCAAACTAAGGAAGGCATCTTTATTCATCAAACTAAGTACACAAAGAAAATACTAAAGAAGTTTGGAAATGAAAATCACAAGAAAATAGGCACCCCAATGAACCCCATTAGTAAACTAGACAAAGATGAAAAAGAAAAAAGTGTAGATATGAAGTTCTATAGAGGCTTAATTGGATCTTTGCTTTACCTCACTGCTAGTAGGCCAGACATAGTATTTAGTGTGGGAATATGTGCTAGATACCAATCAGATCCTAAGGAGTCACATCTAAGTGCTGTCAAAAGAATCCTTAGATATCTAAGAGGAACCACAAATATAGGATTATGGTACTCTAGAGACTCTTGTCTAGACTTGCTCGCATATTCTGATGTAGATTTTGCTTGATGCAAATTAGATAGGAAGAGCATTAGTGGAACATGTCAATTCTTAGGGAATAACTTAGTATCATAGTTTAGCAAAAAGCAGAATTCAGTAGCATTGTCAACGGCTGAGGCCGAATGTATAGCTGCCGAAAGTTGTTGTGCTCAAATACTATGGCTCAAGCAACAACTAGAGGACTATGGAATCAAACTCGACAACATTCTTATAAAGTGTGATAACACTAGTACCATTAACCTTACCAAAAATCCGGTTCAACACTCTAAGGCCAAGCATATTAAAATAAGGTATCATTTCATTAGAGATCATGTGCAAAATGGGAATGTATGTATTGAGCATGTATGTACCGAGAAACAATTAGCTGACATATTCACAAAACCTTTAAGTGAAGATAGATTCTACATACTTAGAAGGGGACTAGGCATATGTGATCCCTTTGATTAAAAAAATTGAAAGGAACAAGTTGTCTCATGATACTCTCCTCCCATTTTGAAAATTCTATGAAACATTAGTAAAATCATTTATTTATAGATTCCTTACTCATATATCAATGTCCCATAAAGATTTGGTAAGGATTAGAAAGAAGGAGGAATTTAAAAAAAAAAAATTGGCCTAAATGGGGCCGATCCGAGCCAGAATGGGGTCGACCCCTCCTTGAGTCGATCTAAGAAAAATCTGGGGTCGATCCAATGGCGGGACCCCATTTTTAAAAGGAGACCCATGAACCATTTTAGGGCATTCTTTCCTTTTGTCCTCTTCCTAAAACCCTATTTTCCACTTTCCAATTCCTTCCAATCATCTCCAAACAGTACTAGATTGCTTTCCTAAGCCGTTAGATCAAGACCTAAGGAAGCACTTGGTAAAAATGGGACCAAAGCGAGCCGTTACTAAGAGATTCGGAAGAGTCTCACGGCCAACCATTGTAGAAAGGCATGCTAGAGATTCTTCTACAGTGCCTCCACAAGGTGAGACACGTGTAGAGCCTCCTCCACATGTTTTCCCTTCAGTTCAACTTGCTAAATATACGGGGAGATCGGTAACCATAGGGAGAAGGATCCATTCTGAATTTTTGGATCAAGAAGGGTTCCGGTTGGGTGATTGGATCCGAAGGCAAGAATGGGAGTATCTTTGCTCCCTAGATTTGGTGACCTATCCGGGCTTAGTTCATGAGTTCTATGCCTTTCTAAAAGTTGGACCGGAAGGGCTTGTGTCTGAGGTCCGAGGAGTACGGGTTCGTGTTTCAGAAGAATGCCCAAGTGAGTTGCTTCATCTCCCCTACGAAGGAGCCACACCAGAAAGACCAGAGAACAAGTTGAGGGCTCTACAGATAATTTTTGAGAGAGATGGCTTTGACTATTCAGAAAACTTAGTAGCTAGCTCTCTATCAGCTGAGATGAGGTTATTGCACAACTTTATAGGTCGGATATTTTTTCCGAAGAGTGGAAGATTTGATCACATATCTGAGCGAGACATGGTCATTATGGAGCATGTCATTCAGGGTATTCCCCTAAATCTTTCAGCTATGATGATCAGGCATATGTGAGAGGCCATATGCAAATCGAGAGTTTCTTTGCCCTATGGTATGATACTCATCCTGATATTCAGGCAGCATGACATATGTGTGGAGGGAGAGATATTCAGGCATCCGCTATTTACCGACACCTACACTGCACGGTCCTTAGTTCGCATGGGTTATGAGAAGGTGGACGGTCAGTAGGTGCGTGGAGGTGCAGGGATACATGCACCGGAGGGTGATGCACCAGAGATTGGAGACTCTATCCCTGAGCCTGAGATACCCGCGGATCATCCTACAGCACCTTCAGAGGCTGGACCTTCATCATCCACACCTACGGGATGTACAGATGAGTTTTGGAGTAGGATGACTGAGCTTGTGTCAGCTCAGGTGAGGACCCTCTCTGATGGCATGATGCGAAGGATGGATAGTATGACTGCTGAGATTAGAGGCCTCAGAGACTAGGTGACAACATTAGAGAGAGAGAGGCTCATGGTCCATCTGTGCCCCGAGCAGCTGAGTCAGAGGTTTTGGCACAGAGTTACCCAGCTCACCGAGGTCCACGACAGACTCAGTCCCATCAGGCTAGACCTCCCCTCGCCACTTATGCTAGGAGGATGAGGACTAGATCACAGCCCTTAGATTCCCCCTAGGCCTGATGATAGCACTACAGGAGTCTATTATGATTAGTGCCTAGGATTTATCTAGTTCTCATATGTATTTTACTTTGTTAATGTACTTTGCACCTTAATTGAAGAACATTGTACTTTGGCATTAGTGTACTACAATGTATCATTTTGATCAATAAAATTTGGATTTTATCATTTATTGCTTTTACATATCAATTGCTATACATTCTTTTGATGATAACAAAAAAGGGGAGAAGTAAGAAAAGAAAGAAGTTGCGATATAGGAGGAGAAATAAGTTTATAAATTATAGGAAGAGATAATATTCATTTAAGGGGAGTAATATGTAACAATGAAAATTTTCAAAACAAGAAAGTCTGAATTTTAATCAAAATTTCTGATTTTGGCACATACTTCTCATGCCTCGATACATAACCTGAAACTCTTGCTTTATCTCAAATTTTTGAAGTTTCATCTTTAATAAAATACAAAACAAAGGGAGAGAAAATCAAAAGTTCAAATTGACAATATTTGGATAAAAGAGGGAAAGTCTTCACTTTCAAATTTGAAAAACTAAAATTCAGAAACTTGAGCTCTTTCTAAAACAAAATTCCTAATTTTAATATAAGAGTTAATCTGCTCATGCTCAATGTTTTGGAATCATCAAAAAGGGGGAGATTAAGGATAATAGTGTTATTTCGATGATTAACACAACAATTGAGAGAATATCAAATTAATAATATAGTTTAACATGATACATCACTAATGAATACGACACCCTTGATACATTCATGATATATTAAGAGAATGAGATCAAGACGTCTTCCAATGATTAACAACGAGATAAAATTTGTAGTAGAAAAGGGATAGAGAACTCTTAATTCTAATTCAGCAAAGTTTCAAGTGAAATATTCTCTTAAGGGCAAAACAGTGATTTTCATTGTTAAGGATATGTAGCTTGAGGATTCTAGTGTGATTTTGATGTTTACAAAGCCATTGAGGTCAAATGGAAGTACTAATGCTTTCAATTCAATTGATTTAATACATAAGTAAGGAAGAAAGATTTGATACATCCTTGATACGCTTTGCTTGATATATTTAAAAGAACTTTCAAGAACACATCTAAAACAAATTATATTGGAAGAACTTGAGGAAAGAACTAATTTAGAGTTTAATATACCTTAGAGTCAAGTTCTTGTGATTGGAGCTTAACTATGTCATTTACATGCTTAATAAGCTTAAACTTTAATGTGCCAAGTATCCTAAGGAGAAAGAAATGATTTGCAATGTTGTTACTTCTTTTATATGTTTAATGTGCAAATCTAACCTAAAGATGCAGAATTAGAGTCGACCCCATAAGAGATGGAGTCGACCCTGGCACAATTTGGCATACTTTGGCACATTCTGGCACAAATGGCACAGATCTCGGGTCGACCCCAGAAAAGCTCGGGCCGACCCCAGAAAAAGCTCGGACCGATCCCAGCTTCAGACATCAGAAAAACAGCCTTCTGGAATTCACTGAGAGGGCCGACCCTAAAAAAGTTGGAGCCGACCCCAAGTTGAGCTGACCCCAGAAAAGTTTGAACCGACCCCAGGTTGAGCCGACTCCAGAAAAAGTTGAGTCGACCCCAGATTGAAACGTCAAGAAAGCAAGTCTCTGGATTTTCTGAGAGGGCCGACCCTGGAAAAGCTTGAGCTGACCCCATCCTGATGAACAGTAACTTGAGCCAACCCCAGAAAAGCTTGAGCCGACCCCAGCCTGATGAACAGTAACTTGAGCCGACTCCAGATTTGCTCGAGTCGACCCCAGCACGGCTGACAGCATAACAGCTAGTTCTGCAGAAGTACTTTTTGAGCTCCCAATGGCTATAAACGGCTAGTTTCTCCATTTCAACGGCTAGAAAGTCATCTTTGAAGGTTGGAGAAGTATTTAAGAGCCACTATTCATCAAAGGAAGGAATCTCGGTGAGGATCTAAGTGTGCATTCAAGAGAAAAGAAAAATCCAAGAGAGTTCAATTTATTGCTTCAAGTTCAAACCCAAAAGAAATATGTTGAGCAGAATTTAAGTGCCTTCAAGAGCTCAACCAATCCATTGAAGAGTAAAGCAATCTCAACGAAGAAAAGAAAAGCGCCTTCACAGAGATAACATTTTTCTTTTCTTCTCGTTAGTTCATATTTGTATATTTGCTCATTTAGGAGCTTTATACCTTTGATTTCTTATTCATTGTAAGGTTTGTTGGTGAGCCCGTAAAACTAATAGTGTAGGTTGTTGGTAAGCCCGTAAAATCAACGTAGGTTGTTGGTGAGCCCGTAAAACCAACGTAGGTTGTTGGTGAGCCCGTAAAACCAACATAGGTTGTTGGTGAGCCTGCAAAACCAACGTTAGGTTGTTGGTGAGCCCGCAAAACCAACGTAGGTTATTGGTGATCCCAGAAAACCAAACTGTAAAGGTTTTGGATTGTGATCCCGAAAAACAATCCTACTATAATCCGAGGGATTATAGTAAAATTTCCAAGGGGACGCTTGAGGAGTGGACGTAGGTGCCTTGGGGTGCACCGAACCACTATACATTGTGGCGTTTGTGTTGTGGCTTCACTTGTGATTATTCTTGCATTATCTTTCATCTTTGCTATAGTTTAATTCATTGAAGTAATTTAAGAAAGCATCCACCGCACTCAACTAAGGAAGTTTTTTAAAGCACTAAAAATTTGGAAAAACCCAATTCACCCCCCTCTTGGGTTGTCACCTTGGGCAACAAGTGGTATCAGAGTAGCTGCTCTATAATTTCTTGCCTTGTGACTTTGACCTAGCCGTCAAAGAGCCAAAGATCATGGCAACTCAAATAGATAGTTTTCTAGGAGAGGGACAATTAATTGATAGACCTCCACTATTTAATGGTATAAACTACACACATTGGAAAGCATGCATACATATTTTCATTCAAGCACATGACTACGATTTATGGAGTATCATAGTCAATGGGCTACACACAAATACTAATCATGATAAGAAAATGACTCAGAAAAATGCAAAAGCCATGAATATTCTATATTGTGCATTGGATGATAGTGAACTTAATAACATATCTTTTTGCATAACTACTAAGAAAATATGGAGTATGCTTGAAGTTAAATATAAATGTACTAACATTTCTAGTGAATTTGAAACTAGCTCCGAAGAAAAAGAGCAGCAAATTGAAATTGAAAATCTATGCTTTGTGGCACATGAAGATGAGGTATGTACTCGAATACAAAGTGATTTCTCATTCAAAAATTAAGTACATACTGAAGCTCAATCTGATTTTACATTTGATGAACTTCATGATGCATTTTTTGATTTATACTTAGAATACAAGAAGTTTAATTTGAAGAATAAGAAGCTTAGTTTAAAGAATAAAAAGCTACATCTGAAAATGTCAGAAGAAAGAAATTCTACTGCTGAAATGAAAGACAAATTAAATTCTGAGAATGAACATTTAAGATTAAATTCAGAAGAATTGATTCAAAAAAATCAGAATTTAATTGAAGAAAATCAAAATTTAAGTGAAAAAGTTAACCAACTAAAATCTTTTATTAACAAATTCACTGTAAGTTCAGAAAGATTAAAAACGATGTTTGAAAACCAACATGCTATTTTTGATAAATCAAGACTTGGCTGGACTTCTTTACTTAAACCCCTAAATAAAAGGGTTATCAATTCACCAAGCAAACCATCAAATAAGATAACTTATTTCAAACATGAAAAGATTGGGTATAACAACTTTGCCAATAGTTCCAATACTATTAAAACAAATGGTAAAGTTGTTACTATTAAACAAATTTGGATTCCAAAAGGAACCATATGCACTAACCATCAAGGACCCAAGCAAGTTTGGGTACCTAAAATGAAAATATGAGGGTGTAGATATAGGTGTGCTAAGTTACCCATGGAATAAATGGAACTCTTATACAAATGGGTGCGTTGACACATAATTTAAAATAAGTCTCAACTTATTCATTAAATCTAGTATCAGGTTTAACATTCTACATCATATATTAAAATTACGATACTCTCTGCATCAAAGCTTTAAATGCCTTATATGTATGTTAAATTTTTATCTCAACAATCTTAGCATAAAATTTTTCTAGTGCTTGCATGATAATAAGAAAATAATGAATGAATATGTATAACCTTCCCCTTTAAGTTTTTCAAAATCTAAATTTCTTCTCTAGTATAAATGTTTGATGCTGATTTCATGCTAAAACTTTATTGAGCATAATACTTATGAAATCTTATGTTATCCTTTGTGAAGGTATGAATGTAATTCATCATGTTATTATTATACCATTCATTCCTTATATGATTATCTGAAATGTATTATGATTTGCTTTATAAGTCTCATATATGCATCATAGGTTAAACCATAATCATCTCAAATTGGTTCAATCATAAATGATTAATGTGTTATGATCATAATAAGAAACTTACTTAAAAGTTTTTATAATAACAAATTGTCTTCCCTCTTACAAGTAATGCTCAAGACTATTCTAAAATTCAAAATCAATAAATCTGATCACTTAAAATATTTCATTGAGCATAATCATTGTATCCATGATTAATATCTTTCTCTAAAATTATCTTGAACTCTGCTGATTATTTTTAACCTATCATGTTTAATCTGAGCATAAAAATCTTTTAAAACATGAATATTAATCCCTTTGAACTATCTCTCACAAGTCAAAAATAAAATCTTATCTGCTCTAAAAGAAGATTGCTTATCTCTCTGAAATATGATTACTTGTGTTGAAAGTTGAAACATAATCAGAATTCTGATAGAAATAATTGTTTAAGATAATTTGATTAAAACCTAACTTGTTTATGTTATTGATAATTATTTTAAACAAATAAAATCTAAGCTAAATTGATTTTGAAAACAAAAAAATGATTTGACCTTGATGAATCTTTCTATTGCCTCACATGCTTGTCCTTGAACCATCTTACTTAATGAAACTATCTCTTTAGTTCAAGTGACTTGTGCTTACTTATATTTAGGCAATCTCTTAAGTAGAATGACTCAATATTCAATTATTGTCATGTCTTATTTTGAGTCATCTAGTTAAAAAAAAATATGTTGTATGAATGTTTTGTATCTTGAAGAAACTAATGACTTTCCTTCAAGAAAGAAAAAAATTTTGCTAATAATGCAGGATCTATGAGCAAGAAATGAGAGATTTCAACTTGAAGGACACCTCCACATAAGGTACAATAAACATTCACATGCAAAAAATGATCATACAAGAAAGAGGATCTTCTTCAGCCAAAAACTTTACATATAAAAAATCTAGTAGGTATTTGACTTGAAGAATGCAGAATGAATCGGTAACTTCAGATATCTCTCTTGTAAATTAACTGAGCAAAGTAAATAACTTAAATCTGATTGTGGTATGATTAAAGTCTTTAATTACTAATTTCTAGATATCATGCCTACAGATGTATTGACTAACTTATGCTTTTGGAAATTATTTTATGGTTTGCCTAAATTGAAATATACCTTTGCCTATGTAATGCATAACCATGAAATACACAAGTTTATGCTTCAAATTTTGATTTAAAATAACTTGTGATAAACTATGAATTTTGAGCATAATTAAAATATTGTTTGCATGATATACATCTATATGATACATTAGATTATTTCTTTATTCTGCTCTTTCATGTAAATTACTTGAGACCAACAAAAAGCGAGAGAGATAAAGAAAAGAAAATGAACATTATTCAAGGAAAGTAAAAGCAAATACTCTAATCTTAAGGAAAAACAAAACAAGCATAATATATTCGGCACATTTGTGAGACTTGTGTGAGCATTCTTTTGAAAGAAATAAAATCCGTAATTAATTATATTTAAACAGAAAGAGTTTGGAGTGAATATTTTTAAAGGGAACGGTTTAACCTTTCTATATTGCTCATCATAGGAATGGTGTCAATGGCAAGGCTAGTGGTAGTACTCAGCACTATTTGACCAAACTATTCGGTGTAGGGCATGTTAGGGACGGCACAAGAGGAAGGCTCAGTGGTAGTACCTCGTGCCCCTTCCAACTTCACCGGATAGGGAGCAAATAAAATATAGAGCATAGAAAAGTAAAACCGAAAAACAAATGAAGATAATCAAAATGTTCATTGAGTGGTTAAAGAAAGAAATTAAAAAAATGGGGAATGAATGACAAATAAATGAAAATATATAAGAAGGTTGTGAAAAACCAAATGAAGTTTCAATCACTTGAAAACACACCTTAAGGATAAAATCAGTGTTAAATTATATTTAAATAGGGGGGATTTTATTTGAAAAGAATTGATTTTGATCCTTGACATACTTGTTCTTAATACTTTAATGGTATACATACTATGTTTCGCATGTGGCATGATGTTTTGAATTGTGAGTTTTCAATATTCAGATAAATTGAGAATCTTATTCAAATATAATTTGTAATGCTCTATGCCTAGATAATTTAATTGAAACATGTTTCTACCAACAACAACGTCATTTTGTTTTAGTAAATATCTTCTGAAAAATAAAAAAAAACAATCTGAATTTGCAAATTAGGTAGAATGAATTAATTCTGATTTATCTTTCATCTTGCCTAACATTGGCACATAATGTTCTGATACATGTTAAATGTCCTCCAATTTGTACCAAAACTCAATATTAAAAATAAAGATTCTGAATGTGCTCTGATGTGCTTGAAATATGTATTTTCAATCTTAATGACTTAAGATGAGCTACAATGTAAAAGATACATATCTCAAATTATAAATGTTGAAAGCCTTCTTGAAAATTCTTATGAAATTCAGAATATGACCTAGTATAAAAGTTTAAACTCCATATAAAATGCTTATATCTTTGCATTTTTATAATTTTCATTATATGCTTCAAAGATTGCATCATGCTGGAGAATAATTTACTTTGATTCTTAGATAAAAACTACAGCTTAAGAAAAATAGAATTAATTTTGATACCTTGATTGTTTGCTCCGATACGCATCTGAAACATATCATTTTTTATCTTATAAGTGAAAGTGAATCCTAGGTTCTTCGGTGTTTAGCATGTTGAATTTTTTTTCTTTTTTTTTTTTGAAAACCATGGTTGAACCTCATCGGGTTGCCTACGTACCCCTTCATAAGGGGGATCAAGCCATACGTAGTTCTTTTTAAGTTTTAAAACGCAGCGGAAAAACCGAATCAAATAATTTAATTCATGCATGCTTACAAGATCAAATCTAGAAATCAGCACCTTAAGAACATATAGGATTATGCCGGAATCGTTTAAACAATTATGCTAAAACTTTTATGCATGATTAACTATCAGATCTGAAACTTAAGAACTCTATTCCAATTAATCTCCGAATATCCATCGAATGGATTCTGGAGATATCTCCGTGAGGAGCCCCAAAAGAGGGTAAAACCTCGGAGAATTGGACCTAGACCTTGACACCATAATAAATGATTAATGCTAGATTAATACCTTTTATGATGGATGAAAGTTGTGAATCTGATTCTTGACTTCGCAGCCACGCACACGAATGGCCTCTACGAGAAGTACACGCGAAGTCCTGAAGGATCTTCTTCCGCAACAGTGCTAGCAGCTGCAAAACACTTGAAAGCTGAAATCTGCCCGCCGGGATTCAATCAACTCTTGATCAATCGTCTTGAAGTAGATAGAGATGAGGTTTGTAAGGGAAGTAGAGGACTCAGATCTGATCTTGAATCTTCTAGATATTCACCTTGAAAACCCTATCTAAAATGGAGAAGAAGAGGAGGAGGAGGCGGGTGAGGAAGAAGGCTGCAATGGATGTGTTTTTGGTGCCCATGTTTGACCCCTTTTAATGGCCTCCGAATTTTCATTCAAAATTCGAAATTTATTTTTAGAAAACCACTTTTAGTTGGCACATGCAAAGAAATAGGAACAACCCAAATCAGATCTCAACCAAATCTGATTTAAATTCAAATTTTAAACACATGTGCAAGAGGGAAGGAATTTGAAATCCATGCGGCAAGGTAAAACACTTCATAATTTCGAAATCACCTCTTGAAATTCGAATTTAATCCATTCAAAAACTCAGACGCCACCTTGGCTGATGGTTTGAGTGATTAAAATCATTTAACACATTGCTTAATGTTTGAATTTAAATTCAAATAACAAACAATGTCGCCATGTGTCAAGCAATGGGTCCATGTGCCATGCAATAATTTTGGTTTATTTAAAATTCATGAAATCCAATTCCATGTCACCAATAATTGCCACATCATCTGAGCCTAATCCCCTTGGGTTGCACCTAATCAAATTTGGTCAAACCCGAATTAAAACAAAGCAATTTGGTTGAACCCAATCTAATCAGGTCAGACCCTGATTGAGCTCAAATTGAATCCAATTCAATTTTGGCTCATGCAAACTCAATCAAATTGAATTATTACTTTGTGTTGGACCTAATTCAATTAGGTCAATCCCCAATTAAGAACAAATTAATTTAAAATTAATTTGATCAGCTTAAGTCCTTTTTGGTTCTGACCTAATCCAATCAGGTCAAAACCCTGATTGAGCCCAAACTTGAATCCAATTCAATTTGGCTCATCCTTAGCACAATTACTCAATCAAATTGAGTTTATTAGTAATTTAATTACTAATTAATCCTTCAATAATTACTTTAATTATTTTATAAGATAATTTACCAATCAAATTGACCAAATTACCCCTGAATGATTTTTAATCATTCATCAGCTTTCTTGATCAATCAGGAATCTTCTATGCGTGTGACCTCATAGGTTCGAACCTAAGCCGGTAGTATAGGAACAATTTTCTACACTAATCGATGTGACCATCTAGCAATGGTACCCGACGTCCGGATAGGTCGAATATATGCGAAGCAAATATTCTGGAACCCTGAACTATGGTTACTGTATAATTCAATCCCTTTGACTCCTAATGCCAGGATGACTTAGAGCTCACTGTCAACCCTATAATTAGTACATCCATTATGTGATTAACTTTAGATATCCCGTGACTCCTCACTGGGATTACCCTGGCCAAGGTTTTGCTAAATTAATCACAAGACATTATCTCCTGTTTTCAGGAGGGGTCAATTCCATCTTGACTCACAACTGACTACGCAAGTACTTGACTGCACCCAGTGACCTTCCGTCACTGAATTAGAAATTCAGGTAGTCCGGTACCAAAGTACAGTGAGTTGCTTGCTAGTCACAGGTTGCGGTCTCAGGTCAGAGGGCCAAACTTATACCCATATCCACTCGGAACATCTCTCGACAGTAGAGCGTTCCGGAATTGGTCACGTTTAGTGAAATGTACTTCTACACTTCACTTGTGTGGCATACCAGTGTCTCCACACTCCTTGGTTAAGAGGACAACCAACGTATATGTCACACAACAACTTAATCTCGATAATGTTGTCGTCCTAGTAACAACATATCATTTCGTCGCAAACAAGTTTAAGGACTCAAAGATAAATCCTCCTTTATCATAACATAAGTCCTAAGGACTTCATCATATAAGAGTTCATTTGAAGATGAAATGATGAATAATGCCAAATAACACTTTATTAATTTGTCAATTCATTTACAAAATTCAATCATCAATATGCTGACGATTGACATTTAGGATACAAATTCCAACAACTCCCACTTAGCCTAATGCCAATCGGCACAGTATTTAATACCCATCTTCGACTTGTGTTCGTCGAACTCTTTGATGCCGAGGACTTTGGTAAATGGGTCAGCCAGATTTTCTTTTGTGTCAATCTTCTGAAGATCAATATCACCTCGATCGATGATCTCTCGAACCAGGTGGTAGCGACGTAGAATATGCTTGGTCCGCTGATGTGCTTTGGGTTCTCTTGCTTGAGCTATGGCCCCAGTATTGTCACAAAATACAGGCACTGGACCATCAATGGAGGGTGTCATTCCAAGCTCGGTGATGAACTTCCGCAACCATACAGCTTCCTTGGCGGCATCAGATGCTGCGATATATTCTGCTTCACATGTAGAATCTGCCACTGTATGCTGCTTGGAACTCTTCCAGCAGATGGCCCCACCCTTAAGAGTGAAGATATATCCTGACACGCTCTTGCTATCATCTTGATCTGACTGAAAACTTGAATCAGTATATCCCTCAAGTTTTAAGTCAGAATCACCATAGACAAGCCACTGATCTTTAGTATTTCTCAAATACTTAAGGATGGTTTTTACAACCTTCCAGTGGTTGCTACCTGGATCAGACTGGTATCTGCTCACTACTCCTAGTGAGTATGCCACGTCTGGTCTAGTACATGTCATGGCATACATTATAGATCCAACTGCCGAAGCATATGGAATTCTATCCATACTCTCTCTTTCTTGAGGGGTTGTCGAACAATCCCTTTTAGAGAGATTAATTCCATGGCCCATCGGAAGATAGCCTTTCTTGGAATTAATCATACTGAACCTCTTCAGTATAGTATCAATGTATGTGGATTGGGATAATCCAAGCAATCTTCTAGATCTATCTCTATAGATCTTCATCCCTAGGATGTAAGATGCTTCTTCCAAATCCTTCATGGCAAATTGAGATGATAGCCAAACCTTTATTCCTTGTAATGCAGGAATGTCATTTCCGATTAAAAGATTGTCATCCACATACAAAATAAGGAATATAATAACTGAACCATTTGCCCATTTATAAATGCAAGGTTCCTCTTCATTCTTAATGAAGCCATATGTTTTGATTACCTTATCAAAACGTATATTCCAACTCCGTGAAGCTTGCTTTAATCCATAAATGGATTTTTAAAGCTTGCACACTTTAGACTCATCTGGAGATGTAAAACCTTCAGGTTGTATCATATACACTTCCTTTTCTAAATCTCCATTTAGAAATGCGGTCTTTACATCCATTTGCCAGATTTTATAGTCTAAATGTGCTGCTATCGCAAGCACAATCCGAATGGACTTGAGCATTGCCACAGGAGAAAACGTCTCGTCATAGTCAATACCATAACGTTGACGATAACCCTTGGCAACCAAACGGGCTTTATAGGTCTCTACCTTTCCGTCTGCGCCCTTTCCTTTTGAATATCCACTTACACCCTATGGATTTAATTCCTTCGGGTGGGTCAACTAATGTCCAAACATCATTGACCTTCATGGATTCCATTTCGGATTGCATGGCTCCAAGCCATTTATCAGAGTCATACCTCTGCATTGCATCCATATATGTGATCGGATCCTCATTGTTTTCATCAAGTTCAATAGGATCCCCATCCCGGACCAAAAAACCGTAGTATCTGTCCGGCTGACGTGGTACTCTACCCGATCGCCTTAATGGTGCATCTAATATGGGTTCTGGATCTGATCTAATCAAATCCGACTCAACTGGTTCAGTAGATGGTGTCGGATCTTCTACATGTTGAACTTCTCTAAGCTCAACATTAGAGCTATTTGTTCCTTCACCAAGGAATTTCTTTTCTAAGAAAATTGCTCTATTGCTTACGAACAACTTTTGTTCTTCAGCAAAGTAGAAGTAATATCCTTTAGTTTCTTTAGGGTAACCAACAAAGAAATATTTGTCAGACTTGGGTTCAAGTTTGTCTGTCTTCAAACGTTTGACGTACGCCGGACACCCCCAAATCCTAAGGTGAGAGAGCATCGGCTTACGTCCAGTCCACATCTCATGTGGTGTTTTATTTAAAGACTTACTTGGAACCTTATTTAGAATATAGCAGGCTGACCCAAGAGCATATCCCCAAAAGGATATGGGCAGATTAGCAAACCCCATCATGGATCGAACCATGTCTAACAGAGTTCGATTTCTCCTTTCTGACACACCATTATATTGTAGTGTACCAGGAGGAGTCCATTGGGAGAGAATTCCATTTTCTCCTAGATATGTCAAAAATTCACTGGAGAGGTATTCACCTCCTCGATCTGATCGAAGAGTTTTAATACTCTTTTCAGTTTGTTTTTCTACTTCATTACAATATAATTTGAACATTTCAAATGATTCAGATTTATGTCTCATTAAATAGACATAACCATACCTAGAAAGGTCGTCTGTAAACGTAATAAAATATGAATACCCACCTCTAGCATCTGTGCTCATTGGCCCACATACATCAGAATGTACAAGGGTCAATAAATCACTGGCTCGTTCACCTTTTCCGGTAAAAGGTGATTTGGTCATTTTACCAAGAAGACATGATTCACAGGTTGTCAATGATTCACAATCATTAACATCAAGGATTCCCTCTTTACTTAACCTGTTCATCCTATTCTTGTTAATATGACCTAGCCTATGATGCCAAAGGTAGACATCCGTGACATTATCTATTCTAGGGCGCTTATTGGATTTATACATTACATGAACAGGCTGTGACAAAATGTAAATGTCATTACTCAGAATTCCATTCATTACAACAACACCATTCCAAATGACATTGCAATAATCCTTTTTTATTGATATTTTATAACCATTTTTGGCCAAAAGGCCTATAGAAATGATATTCAATAGAAAACTTGGACAATAGTGACAATCACTAAGGACATTTACATGAGAGCTGAATTCAAGTTTAAGAATTCCTAAAGCTAGAACTGGAACTGGTCTTCCATCTCCAACATTCAGGAACCTTTCTCCTTCTTCAAATCTCTTACTGACTTGTAGCCCCTGCAACGAATTGCAAATATTAAAAGGACTACCGGTATCCAATACCCAGGTCGAATTATCACAAATAGAAAAATTGCAAGGTGTTATCATATAAGTACCTTGATTGGCAACTGATTGCCCACTTTTCTTAGGCCGGTTCGGATCGAGGGATGCAATGTAAAGAGGACAGTTCCTCTTCCAATGTCCTTGCTTCTTGCAGAAGAAGCACTCTGCCTTGCTCTGATCAGCCTTTTTATTCTTTTTCTGACTAGGCTGAGCATGGTGCACCTATTTCTTTTGGATTTTATTTTTCTTTTTCCCTTTCTTAAAGGAGCGACCCTTGGATGAACCTCCCACTAAATTCACCGTCTTCTTAAGAAGTTGGTGATCCTTCTCAAACGTCTGTAGTAACCCCAACAATAGGTGATAATTCACTACAGGTTTCGTCATACGAAAATGAGTGAGAAAAGGACGGTATGATCCAGGCAATGAGTTTAGTATGGCATCCTTCCCCAATTGATCATGAAGGAGAAAGCCAAGAGAGCTTAGACGCTCGATCAACTCAATCATGTACAGTACAAGATCAGTTACCGAGGTCCCATCTTTCATTCGGGCGCTGAAGATGGCACAACTAGTTTTGTGCCTCTCAACGTCGTCAGGAACGCCGAATGATTCATTCAACACTTGAATGATATCTTCCGGCTGCGTATTCTCAAAACGCCTACTAAACTCATCACTCATTGCTGCCAACATGATGCATCGAACAGTGATCCGGTCACTGAACCACTTCTGATAAGTGTCTCTGGCCGATCTTGATGCATTAGCAGCGGGCTGCTCAGGTGCTTGATCCGTTATCACATAAAGGATCCTCTCATGCTCTAGCACTATTTTCAGTTTCCTATGCCAATTATTGAAATTTGGACCAGTCAACTTGTCATTGTCCAACAATGAGCGAAGTGATAAATTAGTGGCCATTTCTGCATAAAAAGAAAATTTGGCTATTAGTATATGAATTGACTAAACACAGTAGACTTGGACTTTAGTCTAAAGATATTCCCACTATTTTATACGAATTGGTAGCCTCTACCTCTAATTCGAAAAATTACTCCTAATTCTTTAGTGGGCACTAGAACCCAATAGATCCCATATAGGCCCGAGTGTGGCTCGGCCAACCCATATGCACCTATTGGTAGGTTCTTAACCAATTGCTTCACCAAGCAACTTCTAGTGATGATTTTGCCCTAGATTTTCCGGCAGGCGTGTGGCGCCTCCACCGAATACCCTAGTCAGGTCCAACCATTAAATGATAGGGTTAAGTCTAATCAACTAATAGACGACCAAGCCCGAGTGTGGCTCGGCTCACCTGACCGCCTATTGAAGGTACACTTAACTCATCATATATTGAATGACAATTCCAATGCTTGATAAGTACCAGGCGTGTGGCGCCTCCAATAATTATCAAAACATTGGACCCATTATCACCCAACTTAATGGGAGGCTATGACCTAGTTATCTCCATAACCATTTCATTTTAAGGACCTAATAATTTTAGAGGATTTCATAATTAGGATAGATGAGAAGATCCGGTTAGTCTAATTTCTCCCACTGACTTCACCAAATCAGATTAGACTCAAACCGGTTAAGGAGACACCTAAATCAGTCATACTGATTTTCCTTAAGGCATGGGCTAACTCGAATCATTAAGTGATCCAATCAAAATGTGATTGACCATGTCGGCCAGGTAAGTGAGATCGGTGGAAGGGATATGCCATTAACTCGACAAAGACGAATCAGTGCGAGTAGCTCCCAATTAAAAACCACCGGTCAAAACTGCCAAACTTACCTTAGACACCGACTGGTTAATCAATTTCGATTTGATTACTCAAATGACTCGGGCTACACCTCTGAGCCTAAATCAAGTTCCATCTTGGTCTAATCAAAGACATGGAATTGATCAATCTACAACTATTGTATTTAACCTAGAGTTTCCTTGACCTAATCTAGTTACTACTTAATTAGATTTGATCAATTAACTCTAATTAGACCATGTTTGATTCTAACCTTAGGTCTAACCCAATCCTAAGAACTTGATTCAAGCTAACCCATATGCCCAAAGAATTATGCAATGTCAATTAATTGAGTTACAATTCTATTTCATAACACTTAATTCTCAATTAAGTTTAGACTTATGAAAGTTTTGATCATTGCATATTTCTTTTTAATTACATATTAATTACAATCTTTCAGTTCTTAAAACACATTTTCAGATCTGAGTTTTTGTAATTAATCACATGTAATCAGATTTAATTCATGTTTAAGTCATTATGTTTTATGTTCATGCATCACATATACATAACAACATGAATTAATACAAACAACATACATCTTATGTATTTGTTTTTTCACTTTTATTTTAAGATCTGATTTGTTCATTAAAATCAGAGATCATATGAATCATAAACTTTATTTAGATCTAATCTAAACAATATTATGATTTCAGATTTATTCATGTTACTAATCCTAACACAAACATGCATCATATGCATCCAAAATTTCAGATCTACTTAATCATGCATAATCAGCAATTAAATCAATCATAAAAAGCACTTTAGATCTAATCTAAATATGTTAATGATTTCAGATTTAATTGCAAGAATTAAAACATAAAAGTTTAAATATAAACCTGGCTCTGATACCACTGAAAGTGAATCCTAGGTTCTTCGGTGTTTAGCATGCTGAATTTTTTTTTTTTTTTTTGAAAACCATGGCTGAACCTCATCGGGTTGCCTACGTACCCCTTCATAAGGGGGATCAAGCCATACGTAGTTCTTTTGAAGTTTTAAAATGCAGCGGAAAAACCGAATCAAACAATTTAATTCATGCATGCTTACAAGATCAAATCTAGAAATCAGCACCTTAAGAACATATAGGATTATGCCGGAATCGTTTAAACAATTATGCTAAAACTTTTATGCATGATTAACTATCAGATCTGAAACTTAAGAACTCTATTCCAATTAATCTCCGAATATCCATCGAATGGATTCTGGAGATATCTCTGTGAGGAGCCCCAAAAGAGGGTAAAACCTCGGAGAATTGGACCTAGACCTTGACACCATAATAAATGATTAATGCTAGATTAATACCTTTTATGATGGATGAAAGTTGTGAATCTGATTCTTGACTTCGCAGCCACGCACACGAATGGCCTCTACGAGAAGTACACGCGAAGTCCTGAAGGATCTTCTTCCGCAACAGTGCTAGCAGCTGCAAAACACTTGAAAGCTGAAATCTGCCCGCCGGGATTCAATCAACTCTTGATCAATCGTCTTGAAGCAGATAGAGATGAGGTTTGTAAGGGAAGTAGAGGACTCAGATCTGATCTTGAATCTTCTAGATATTCACCTTGAAAACCCTATCTAAAATGGAGAAGAAGAGGAGGAGGAGGCGGGTGAGGAAGAAGGCTGCAATGGATGTGTTTTTGGTGCCCATGTTTGACCCCTTTTAATGGCCTCCGAATTTTCATTCAAAATTCGAAATTTATTTTCAGAAAACCTCTTTTAGTTGGCACATGCAAAGGAATAGGAACAACCCAAATCAGATCTCAACCAAATCTGATTTAAATTCAAATTTTAAACACATGTGCAAGAGGGAAGGAATTTGAAATCCATGCGGCAAGGTAAAACACTTCATAATTTCGAAATCACCTCTTGAAATTCGAATTTAATCTATTCAAAAACTCAGACGCCACCTTGGCTGATGGTTTGAGTGATTAAAATCATTTAACACATTGCTTAATGTTTGAATTTAAATTCAAATAACAAACAATGTTGCCATGTGTCAAGCAATGGGTCCATGTGCCATGCAATAATTTTGGTTTATTTAAAATTCATGAAATCCAATTCCATGTCACCAATAATTGCCACATCATCTGAGCCTAATCCCCTTGGGTTGCACCTAATCAAATTTGGTCAAACCCGAATTAAAACAAAGCAATTTGGTTGAACCCAATCTAATCAGGTCAGACCCTGATTGAGCTCAAATTGAATCCAATTCAATTTTGGCTCATGCAAACTCAATCAAATTGAATTATTACTTTGTGTTGGACCTAATTCAATTAGGTCAATCCCCAATTAAGAACAAATTAATTTAAAATTAATTTGATCAGCTTAAGTCCTTTTTGGTTCTGACCTAATCCAATCAGGTCAAAACCCTGATTGAGCCCAAACTTGAATCCAATTCAATTTGGCTCATCCTTAGCACAATTACTCAATCAAATTGAGTTTATTAGTAATTTAATTACTAATTAATCCTTCAATAATTACTTTAATTATTTTATAAGATAATTTACCAATCAAATTGACCAAATTATCCCTGAATGATTCTTAATCATTCATCAGCTTTCTTGATCAATCAGGAATCTTCTATGCGTGTGACCTCATAGGTTCGAACCTAAGCCGGTAGTATAGGAACAATTTTCTACACTAATCGATGTGACCATCTAGCAATGGTACCCGACGTCCGGATAGGTCGAATATATGCGAAGCAAATATTCTGGAACCCTGAACTATGGTTACTGTATAATTCAATCCCTTTGACTCCTAATGCCAGGATGACTTAGAGCTCACTGTCAACCCTATAATTAGTACATCCATTATGTGATTAACTTTAGATATCCCGTGACTCCTCACTGGGATTACCCTAGCCAAGGTTTTGCTAAATTAATCACAAGACATTATCTCCTATTTTCAGGAGGGGTCAATTCCATCTTGACTCACAACTGACTACGCAAGTACTTGACTGCACCTAGTGACCTTCCGTCACTGAATTAGAAATTCAGGTAGTCCGGTACCAAAGTACAGTGAGTTGCTTGCTAGTCACAGGTTGCGGTCTCAGGTCAGAGGGCCAAACTTATACCCATATCCACTCGGAACATCTCTCGACAGTAGAGCGTTCCGGAATTGGTCACGTTTAGTGAAATGTACTTCTACACTTCACTTGTGTGGCATACCAGTGTCTCCACACTCCTTGGTTAAGAGGACAACCAACGTATATGTCACACAACGACCTAATCTCGATAATGTTATCGTCCTAGTAACAACATATCATTTCGTCGCAAACAAGTTTTAGGACTCAAAGATAAATCCTCCTTTATCATAACATAAGTCCTAAGGACTTCATCATATAAGAGTTCATTTGAAGATGAAATGATGAATAATGCCAAATAACACTTTATTAATTTGTCAATTCATTTACAAAATTCAATCATCAATATGCTGACGATTGACATTTAGGATACAAATTCCAACAATAAGTGTACTGAAATTGGTCTAAATAATGTGTTTTTCAATGATCTTGATTGCGAACAATTATTTCTAAACATATGATGTTATTTTGATATTAAAAAGATTTATCGTGCGTCATATATACATTGCTAAAAAACTATGACTAAGAAATTAATATTTTGAATATACACTCCTGCATAATTAAATGCTTTTATCATTAAAAGGAAAACCTATTCTTAAGAAGAGTTAATGATCCTAAAGCTTAAAATATTTCAACTCACTCCAATAATTCTTATAGGAAAGAAAATGTAATTGATTCAAAAAAAAAATTGAGCTTCAAAAGAATTATTTTCTAATTAATATTTCAGTGCATACTCTCAAAAATTAAGAGGAAGCATAACTTGTTCTTGAAATATTAAAAAGGGTGATTGCTGTAAATTTTGAAAAACTCTAGATCACTCTACATTTTTGATATCATAGAATTTCAGCTTATTGTTAAAGTCTGAAATTCAACAAAAGAAAAAGAATGATTAAAAAAAATGCATCTTTTGAGGAGGAGCTTTAGATATTCAATCTAAATATAGTCTGTATCTTACTCAAAAGTCACTTACATTTGATGCATACCTTGAATGTTTTATGTTTTATTCATCATCATTCTTGTAAATTTCTGAACTTAACTGCTTTACGTTCAAAGCATGAATAGATCTCAAGAGGCTAATTTCAATGAAAGAGAAATGAATTTTCTTAAAAGCTAAATTATTAAAGATTATGCTATGTAAATTTGGCAAAGGACTTTTAGTATGCTTTTAATGTCTAATTGATTTCAAATTGATATCAATTTAAGCATATTTTGGTATTAGACTTTGTGGTTTATTAAATATATTTTGGAAGTTGGATTTTTATTTGCACTTAATTAGTAAATCATTTGTTTTGAAAACTAATTAAAAAGGATTCCATTTGTCTTATTATCGAAAATTTATTTTGGAATCTACTAATGAGTCTTATTGGCATGCACCTTAGTGTTTCAATCCTGAGCCAATTCATTCTAATTGATTTTGATGCTATAATCTTTAAAGGAGTAAAAGAAAGTCTTTAAAAGAGCTCTAAAAGAACTCTCAAAGCTTTGAGTTTTATGTATCATATATTGCATAAATTCATGTTTTGGTATCTGTGCCCAAATATTTTTATATCATAAAAGAACTTTTAAGTCATTAAGAATTAATGATTCAATATGATCTTATGTTTTTCGAGTATATAAGTTTCGATCTTTATCTTATAGATTCCATCTACACTTGATTTGAAAACTATCTTTGGAATCTATATTTAGAGATCTCTTCTGGCTCGTATGTCTCATTTTTAAAGCCAAATGTTTCATGCTTGATCTTAATGATTTTGATGTGAAGTAAAAGAGCTTTAAAAGAATGGTATCAAATTTGATGTGATCTTATCATAATTTTGAAATTACCTTAATTAGCTCTGTTCTATACTCATTATCTTGCCCTGATATTATTGCTTTGAGTCACATGATTCATATTCTTGCAATAATCTGACATGCATTGAATAAAATATTATCTTGTGCTTAATGTTTCATTATTTTGCAACCTTTTTGATATTGTCAAAAAGGAAGAGAAATATTTGAGTATATGCTCATAATGCTTTATGCCTTAAATTGAATATAAATCAGTTTAGATTGAAATATGTTGATTATGTTAAAGCTGATTAACTCTAAAGCATTATCATGAAGTGTATTCTTAAAGTGTCTCCTAGATTATGTATTTGTTTTGACATGTATTTGCTCTTTGTGGTAGTTTGTGCTTTTGGCATAGATAAAATATAATGCTTCTTTTGAGCTATGATCTTTGTGATTGTCATTACAATGCTATCAATTTCATTATTATTCATTTTTTTTGGTGATGACAAAAGGGAAAGAAAATATAAGAGAGAAAGTAGAAGCAAATTCTATAAGAAAAACTGTATAGAAGAGAAAATATAAAAGGTATATGTTGCATACTTAAGGGGGAGACATGTATTATATACTTAAGGGGGAGACATGTGACAAAAAAAAAGAAGAAAAAATCTAAATTCTGGCATATAATAATAGAGATTTTTCTTGCCTCGATACATGACTTGAAACTCTTGCTTTGACACAAACTTTTGAAAATTTTGTTTGAATGAAATACAAGAGTAAGGGGGAGCAAAGCTAAAATTCATTTGGCATCTATTTGGATAAGATAGAGGAAGCTTTTGGTTCATTGATACATTATCTAAATTGGACCATCTTGACACTTTTACACCAAAAGCATTTCCTATATATTAAAGCTTACTTCTCACATAAATATCAATTTGCTTACACTCAACGTTTTGTAATCATCAAAAAGGGGGAGATTGAGGATCCTAGTGTGATTTTGATGTTTACAAAGCCATTGAGGTCAAATGAAAGTACTAATACTTTCAATTCAATTGATCTAATACATAAGTAAGTAAGGAAGAAAGATTTGATACATCCTTGATACGCTTTGCTTGATATATTTAAAAGAACTTTCAAGAACACATCCAAAATAAATTATATTGGAAGAACTTGAGGAAGGAACTAATTTAGAGTTTAATATATCTTAGAGTCAAGTTCTTGTGATTGAAGCTTAACTCTGTCATTTACATGCTTAATAAGCTTAAACTTTAATGTGCCAAGTATCCTAAGGAGAAAGAAATGATTTGCAATGTTGTTACTTCTTTTATATGTTTAATGTGCAAATCTAACCTAAAGATGCAGAAAAACAGGGTTAGAGTCGACCCCATAAGAGATGGAGTCGACCCTGGCACAATTTGGCACATTCTGGCACAAATGGCACAGATCTCGGGTTGACCCCAGAAAAGCTCGGGCCGACCCCAGCTTCAGACATCAGAAAAACAGCCTTCTGGAATTCACTGAGAGGGCCGACCCTAAGAAAGTTGGAGCCGACCCCAAGTTGAGCCGACCCTAGAAAAGTTTGAGCCGACCCCAGTGAGGATGATAGTGGTATTTTGATGATTAATACAATAATTAAGAGTATGTTACAAGTTAATTCGATACATCATTAATAAGTCAGTCACTCTCAATACATTACTATAATGAGATTAAGATGTATTTCAATGATTATTAATGGGATAAAATTTGTGATAGGAAAGGGATAGTGAATTCTAAATTCTAATTTGGCAAAGTTTCAAGTGAAACATACTCTTAAGTGGACAATAGTAATTTTCATTGTTTGGAGTATGTAGCACTACCATGACATATATTCAAAATTGTTTAAAGGTTATTTCATTGATTATATGGAGAATCTAACCTTAAGTTGCAGCAAAGTGTGGATTGAGTCGATCCCAAGATTGATTGAGTCAACTCCGGCACATCAAGAAACCATCTGGCACACTTCTGCAAAAATGGCACGGATGAACAGTACTTGGGTCGACCCAAGAAAAGGATGAGTCGACCCAATCCTCAAGCCTCAAAAAAACAGTTCTCTGGAAACCCTGAGAGGGTCGACCCAAATGAAACTTGAGTCGACCCAAACTTGAGTCGACCCCAAGTTAACATGAGTCGACCCAAAGGTAATGACATTCAAAAATAGGTTCTCTGAAAACTCTGAGAGGGTCGACCCAAGTGGAAGTTGAGTCGACCCAACTGAACCTTGAGTCGACCCAAAAAGGTGTTGAGTCGACCCAAGTGAAGGAAGGCTGAAATGCAAGGTTCTGTGGTTCTAAGAGGGTCGACCCCAGTAAACGTTGAGTCGACCCAAGTGAAAGTTGGGTCGACCCCAGTCAAAGTTGAGTCGACCCAAGCACGGGCAGAAGCATAACGGCTAGTTCTGCAAAAGTACTTTTTGACCTTCCAACAGTGAGTAACGGCTAGTTTTTGAATTCTAACCATTGGGGCTTGTCCAATGGATGAAAGAAACTATTTAAAGTGACACTATTCATCAGAGGAAACATCCTTTTGCAAAATATCAAAGCTTACACAAGAAAGACAAGTGCCCTAATCTTCTTCATCCAAGTGCTTCATTCAAGAGTCAAAAAGGAAGTGGTTGAGCAGACTCCAAGAGATATCAAAAGCTCCATCCACCCTTGAAGAGTGAAGCATTCTTGACAAAAAAGAGAGAAGTCTCATCAAGCGATAACTATTCTCTAAACTCTTCTTTGTGGCTTATAAATGTTATATTTGCTCATCTAGGAGCTTCAACTTTCTTCTTTCTTTTTATTAATCACCTTGTAAAGGTTTGTTGGTGAGCCCGCAAAACCAACGGTGTAGGTTTGTTGGTGAGCCCGCAAAACCAACGGTGTAGGTTTATTGGTGAACCTGTAAAACCAATTGTGAAGGTTCGTTGGTGAGCCCGTAAAACCAACATAGATTTTTGGTGATTCCGAAAAACCAAAGTGTAAAGATTTTTGGATTGTGAGCCCGGAAAACAATCCAACTGTAATCCGCGGGATTATAGTAAATTCCCAAGGGGTCGCTTGGGAAGTGGACGTAGGTGCTTAGGAGAGCACCGAACCACTATACTTCTTGTGTGTTTATAGTGTGCATTGTTCTAATTTCACTCACTCATCAATTGACTAAAGTAAGATAGTAAAAATTAAGAGAAAGCAATTCACCCCCCCCCCCCTCTTGGCTTGTCACCTTGGGCAACAAGTGGTATCAGAGCAAGGTGCTCATATAGTATTTGTTGATCTCACAATCAAGAGTCAAAGATCATGACAACCCAAGTGGGATGTTCTATGAGTGAGGGGCAATCCACAAATAGACCTCCTCTATTTAATGACACAAATTACACATACTGGAAAGCTAGGATGAGGATATTCATTCAAGCTCTAGACTATGAATTGTGGTATATTATAACTAGAGGACCTCACACACCCACAATTAGTATAGAGGGCACTATCATACCCAAACCAGAAATGGATTGGAATGAAAGTGATAGAAGACTAGCACAACTAAATGCTAAAGCGATTAATGTACTTTACTGTTCACTAGATGTAAGTAAATTCAATAGAATATCTACATGCATCTCCGCAAAAGAAATTTGGGATAAACTTGAGGTCACACATGAAGGAACAAATCAAGTTAAGGAGTCAAAAATAAACATATTAGTACATAAGTATGAATTGTTTAAAATGGAATCCACTGAGTCCATAACTGAAATGTTTACTCGTTTCACTGAAATCATAAATGGGCTAAAGAGTTTAGGAAAGTCTTATACTAACTCTGAATTGGTGCGAAAAATTCTCAGGTCTCTACCAAGAGTTTGGGAGGCCAAGGTAACAGCAATTCAGAAAGCAAAGGACCTCAATACACTGCAATTGGAGGAACTTCTAGGATCACTCATGACCCATGAGTTGACCATGAGGCAAAATTCAGAATATGAGGTCAAGAGAAGGAAGACCATTGCCTTAAGGTCTACCACTCCAAAACAAGAAACTGAATCGGAAGAATCTGATGATGATGAGAAATTTGATGAAGAAGGAATGGCTATGCTTGGAAGAAAATTCAGAAAATTTATGAGAGGAAAGAAGAGATTTCATAAAAAGAAGCCCTTCTTCAAAGGTAGCTCAAGCAAAGAAAAGGGTAAGGACAAAGAAAAAGAAAAGGAAATACCAATTTGTTATTAGTGTAACAAGCCCGGGCATTATAAGATAGATTGCCCGGAATTAAAGTGGATGGCAAGAAAACTTAAGAAGAAAAACTTCATGGCTGAATGGAGTGAAAGTGAGGAGTCAAGTTCGAAGAGGAAGATCATCAAGAGACGGCCTAAATCTGCCATATGGCCAATGACGATGAGGTAGATTCTGAACTTGAATGTGATTTTACTGTTGATGAATTACATGATGTATTTTTAGAACTCATGGAAGAACACAAAAAACTGATCAATAAAAATAAAGTTCTAAAAGAAGAAAATCAATCTCTTATCAAAAATAAGCTGAAACTATCTAATAACTATGAAACATTAAGTAGGAGACTCACAAATGAAACCAAAAATCTAATTGCTGAAAATGTCAAGTTAAAAGAAGATGCTGAAAAATATAAATCCTTAGTAGACAAGTTTACACTTAGCTCAACCAAATTAAATATGATTCTTGATAGTCAAAAAGCTGTATATGATAAAGCTGGATTAGGATATAAAACAAATAGAAAACAAAAATACTTAAAGAACATATTTGTAAAAGCTAAAAATAAAAATATAACTTGTCATTGTTGCAATAAATTAGGACATAAAGCATATGAATGTAACTATAGAAAGTCTAGCTACAACAAATTGAGTAATAATTATAAGCTTAAATTCAAGAAAGTTTGGGTTCCAAAAGGAACATCAAGTACTAACCCTAAAGGACCCAACATAGTTTGGGTACCTAAAGCTCATTCTTGATCTTGATTGCAGGGGTGTCTTGCAGCTAATAAGGTGGATAAACGATGGTATCTAGATAGCGGCTGTTCAAGACACATGACTGGTGACGTAGACCAATTTGTCATCTTGGAGTCTAAGAAGGGTGGAGTAGTAACCTATGGAGACAATGGAAAAGGGTATATCATTGGAAAGGGTAAAATTTTCATTACTCCATCTACCTTCATAGAAAATGTCTTATTAGTTAATGGTTTGAAACATAACCTACTTAGCATAAGTTAATTTTGTGATAAAGGATTTAAAGTCACATTTGAAGCATCAGTATGCATAATCACAAATCCTAAAGATAATAGCATTGTACTTATAGGACAAAGGCAAAGAAATATTTACATGGTAGATCTTCATGAATTAGGCAAGAAAAATGGATTATGTTTAATTACTAATGAAGAAAAGAAAAATGAAACAAGTTGGCTTTGGCATCGTAGACTAGGACATGCTAGTATGGATTTAATATCAAAACTAGTCAAGAAGGAATTGATAAAAGATGTGCCAAAATTGATCTTTGAAAAGGACAAAATTTGTGGACCATGCTCATTAGGAAAACAAACAAAATCATCCTTCAAATCAAAGAATATAGTATCAACAACTAGGCCTTTTGAACTCATACATATGGATCTATTTGGACCCACTAGAACTGCGAGTCTAGGAGGGAAGAAGTATGGACTAGTTATAGTAGATAATTTTTCAAGATATACATGGGTTTCATTTTTGGCACATAAGAATGAAGCATTTTCAGCATTCTTGAAATATTATAATAATATCATGAATGAAAAGAAGCTCACTTTAATAGCAATTCGAAATAATCATGGAACTGAATCTGAAAATCAACACTTTGAGGAATTTTGTAATGAAAATGGTATCTCACATCAATTTTCAGCACCTATAACGCCTCAGCAAAATGGGGTTGTTGAAAGGAAAAATAGGACCTTGGCAGAAATGGCACGTACGATGTTGTACGAGTCAAATCTTCCAAAGTACTTTTGGGCTGAAGCTATAAGCACTGCTTGCCATATTCTTAATCGGATTTTAATACGACCTATAACCAAGAAAACTCCTTATGAACTTTGGAAGAATAAGAAACCAACCGCTAAATATCTTAGAGTATTTGGATGTAGATGTTTCATATTAAACAATGGCAAGGAGGATCTAAGTAAATTTGATGCTAAGTCAGATGAAGGTATCTTCTTAGGATACTCCACATCTAGCAGGGCATACAGAGTGTTTAATAAAAGAACTCTTGTAGTCGAAGAGTCAGTTAATATCATATTTGATGAGTCTGATAGTGAGTCTGCTAGGAAAGAAGATATCCTTGATGATGATGCAGGAATTATTAACTTTGAAAAATTGAATCTTGATGTCGTGCCAAATCAAGATAAGGAAAATGATCGCATGCCACCACAATCTCAAGACTTACCAAAGGAATGGAGGTATGCATATGGACACCCTAAAGACTTAATCATTGGTGATCCATCTCAAGGGGTAAGAACTCGATCCTCTCTTAAAAATTTAAATGATTATCTTGCTTTTGTTTCACAGTTAGAACCTAAGACTTATGAAGAAGCTGAAAAAGATACCAATTGGATAAATGCTATGCAAGAAGAATTAAATCAATTCAAAAGAAGTAATGTATGGACATTAACTGAGAGACCAAAGCATAACTCTGTAATTGGAACAAAATGGATCTTTAGAAATAAATTAGATGAAAATGGGGTAGTTATAAGAAATAAAGCTAGACTTGTAGCTAAGGGATACAATCAAGAAGAAGGGATAGATTTTGAGGAAATATTTGCTCCCATAGCTAGATTAGAGACTATTAGATTACTTCTAGCTTTTGCATGTTTCATGGATTTCAAATTGTATCAAATGGATGTAAAAAGTGCCTTCTTAAACGGTTTTATAGAGGAAGAAGTATATGTAGAGCAACCTCCTGGTTTTGAAAATCATGAATTGCCAAATCATGTGTTTAGACTACATAAGGCATTATATGGACTAAAACAAGCACCTAGGGCTTGGTATGATCGACTAAGCAAATTTCTACTGAATAATGATTTCAGTAGAGGAAATGTAGACAAAACACTTTTTCTTAAAAGAGAAGACAAAAATCTGCTAGTGGTACAAATATATGTAGATGACATAATTTTTGGTGCCACAGATGACAATCTTTGCAAAGAGTTTGCTAATTTAATGCAAGGGAATTCGAGATGAGTTTAATGGAAGAACTAAATTTCTTTCTCGGGTTACAAATCAAACAAACTAAAGAATGTATCTTCATTCATCAAACTAAGTATACAAAGAAAATATTAAAGAAGTTTGGGAATGAAAATCACAAGGGAGTAGGCACCCCAATGAATCCTACTAGTAAGCTAGACAAAGATGAGAAAAGAAAAAGTATTGATATTAAGCTTTATAGAGGATTAATTGGATCCTTGCTCTACCTTACTGCTAGTAGACCAGACATCGTGTTTAGTGTGGGAATATGTGCTAGATACCAATCAGATCCTAAGGAGTCACATTTAAGTGCTGTTAAAAGAATCCTTAGATATTTAAGAGGAACTACAAACATAGGATTATGGTACTCAAGAGACTCTTGTCTAGATTTGCTTGCCTATTCAGATGCAGATTTTGCTGGATGCAAATTAGATAGGAAGAGCACTAGTGGAACATGTCAATTTTTAGGAAATAACTTAGTATTATGGTTTAGCAAAAAGCAGAATTCAGTAGCACTGTCAACGGCTGAAGCTGAATATATAGCTGCCGGCAGTTGTTGTGCTCAAGTACTATGGCTTAAGCAATAACTAGAGGACTATGGAGTTAAACTAGATAACATTCCTATAAAGTATGATAATACTAGTGCCATCAACCTTACTAAAAATCCGGTTCAGCACTCTAAAGCCAAACACATTGAAATAAGATATCATTTTATTAGAGATCATGTGCAAAACGGAAACATATGTATTGAGCATGTATGTATTGAGAAACAATTAGCTGACATATTCACAAAACCTTTGAGTGAAGATAGATTTTGCACGCTTAGGAGGGAATTAGGCATATGTGATCCTTTTTATTGAGGAGATATAAAAAGGAGGAAGCTGTATCATGATACTCTCCTCCCATTTCTAAAAACCCATGAAACATTAGTCAAACTAGTCATCTATAGATTCCTTACTCATGTATCATTGTCCCAGTAAAAATTTGTAAGGATTGGAAGAAAGGAAAATTTTTAAAAAGGGAAAAGGAAGAGAAAGAAAAATTTCTGAACTAGGGTCGACCCAACCTAGAATGGAAAAATCTAGGGTCGACCCAACGACGGGACCCCATTGTTAAAAGGGGGACCCGTGAGCTATCTAGGGCACTGTATTCTCTTTGTCCTCTTCCGAAAACCCTATTTCCCACTCTCAAATCTCTTCCAATCATCCCCAAACAGTAGATTAGATCAAGATCTTGAAGAAATGGGACCCAAGAGAGCCGTAGCCAAGCGATCCGGGAGAGTTTCACGGACCACCCATGCGGATAGAGTTGCTACAGAGCCTTCTACATGTCTCCACAAGGTGAGACACGTGTAGAGCCTCCTCCTCCTCCCTCCCCTTCAGTCCAACTTGCGAAATTTGCCGGGAGACCAGTTACCACGGGGAGAAGGATCCACTCCGAGTTTTTGGATCAAGAAGGGTTCCGTTTGGGGGAATGGATCCGAAGGCAAGGATGGGAGTATCTTTGCTCCCTAGATGTGGTGATCTATGATGACCCAAAGATTGAGTTAAAGATTGATTTTGATGATCACAAAACCTTGAAGTATAATTACTAATGTTTATGTTGCAAGAAGAAAGATATTTATTTTGCTAGAAACATAACAAGTTGGAAGAATAGAAGAAGGCCTCAAAAGCTCTCAAAAAGTTGGAAGAAAGATATACTTAATTGGCCCAAGTTTCAAGTTCAAAGGATTCAAGTTGGAGGAGCAAACTCAAAGAAAGATTCAAAAGAATAGTCCTCGAGTCGACTCCTGGAAGTTCCGAGTCGACTCTGGCATTCTAGAGCTTCAAAGAACAGTGCTCGAGTCGACTCCGGAACTTTACGAGTCGACTCCGACTGAGAACAAACAAAAAAACAGAGAGTTGATTTTCAGTGCTACAGTGCTCGAGTCGACTCCCAGGTCGACTCCGAGACTGCGAGTCAGCTCCCAGGTCGACTCCAGGACTGCAAACAGACAAAACAGAAAGTTGATTTTCAGCAGAGTCGACTCCTACTTCAGCCGAGTCGACTCCAGCACGCTGGGAGGCGTAACGGCTAGTTTTTTCTTGGCTCCAACGGCTCTATTCTTGTCTCTAACGGCTAGATTTTTGTTTCCAAGTCATCCAAAGCTATAAAATCAAGAGGAGAGCTAGGGAAGAAGTTATGGAAGTGGGAGAAAATATTTAGGGAAGAGATTTCAAAGAGATTACAAGGAAAATCTTCCATAAGCACAAAAGGGCCATCCAAAGCGAAATAGAGAGAAGAAGAGCATCCTAGTGAATCCCAAAGCTTCCTCTCCATCCGTGTGCTGCCTCAATCATCCTCTACCTCGTGCCAAATTAGAAGAGGATCAAGTAAAGAAGAAGCCGAGTTCCTTCATCTTCAAAATTCGTTTGAGAGCTTCTCTTTACTCCATTTGTTTATGTTTGATATATTTGCTTAGTTAAGAAGCTTGTACTTGCTTTAAATTCTTAGTCTAATATCTTGTAACTTGATTCAATCAAGGGATTGAATCAAGAGGTTAAGGTTTGTTGGTAAGCCAAAGAAAAACCAACGGTGTTAAGGTTTGTTGGTGAGCCAAAGGGAAAACCAACGTTGTAAGGTTGTGATTGGTGAGCCTTTGGGGAAAACCAACTGGGTTGGATTGTGAGCCCGTGAAAACAATCGGTAGGTTCTAGTCGGTGAGCCTGTGAAAACCGACCGAGTTCGTTGTGATCTCGCAAAACAACAAGTTGGGTTGTGAGCTTGTAAAACAACCGGCTGTAATCTGAGGGATTATAGTGAAATTCCCAAGAGGTCTTGAGGAGTGGATGTAGGTGCTGGGATGCACCGAACCACTATATTTTTGTTGTGTTTGTGATGCTCTTTGTTGTCTGACTTCCTCACTCACTTACTTACTTAGATACTAAGCTTGCTTAACTCTTCTTCGTGCATCCTCTAGTTGCAAGCATATTCAATTTACTTAATCAAGTCTCATTCAATTGAATTGCATACTTGGGCAAACTTAGACTAATCTTTTATTGAATCCGCTGCTTAATAGTTGATTAGATTAGAATCATACTCTTGCTAAGTTTAAATTTCACTAAGCATCCATACAACTTAGCTTAATTAACTCTAAAAGATTAGAAGTAGTTTAAAAGTTTTTAAAAGACCCAATTCACCCCCCCTCTTGGGTTGTCACCTTGGGCAACAAGTGGTATCAGAGCAGGTGCTCAAGATTAATTATTGATCTCACGATCAAGAGCCAAAGATCATGACAACTCAAATAGATAGTTTTCTAGGAGAGGGACAGTTAATTGATAGCCCTCCACTGTTTAATGGCATAAACTACACATATTGGAAAGCACGCATGCGCATTTTTATTCAATCACAAAACTATTATTTATGGAAAATCATAATAAATGACCTTCACACACTCTCTCAAACTATTAATGAAAAGGACTTAGCACAATTGAATGCTAATGCTATGAACATATTATATTGTGCTATTCATGAAACAAAGTTTAATGAAATTTCTGCATGCTTATCTGCTAAAGAGATCTGGGATACTTTAGAAAATATTTATGATAAATCTCAGATTAGCTCACATGTGCTTCAATTGCGTACTAACAATGAGATTGCAGAATCCTCCACAGTAGCCGAGTCGACTCCTAGTTTGTCCGAGTCGACTCCTAGAGAAGAACAGTCTGAAAGGCAGAGACACAATCTTGAAGACCCTGTGAACGAGTCGACTCCAAGTAGTTCCGAGTCGACTCCCAAGTTAGCCGAGTCGACTCCGACAAGGCCCGAGTCGACTCTGAGGCAGATCAGTTCAAAAGACAGAGAATCATCTTTTAGGCCTCTGAGAACGAGACGTCTCCCGAAGATCTCGAGTCGACTCTCAAGTCAGTCGAGTCGACTCCAAGTAAACCCGAGTCGACTCGAGGAAGAAAGAACAACAAAAAAATTCAAAAGCTTCCTAAAGACAAAGAAGAAGAGGAAGCAAGAAGAAAGAAAGAAAGAGATAAAAAGGAAGAAAGTTTTGACCAAGGAAGAGTCAAGCAAGAAATTAAAAGCCAGAAGCAACAATGAACTACAAAAGGTAACTAACTTATGTTTTATGGCACTAGAAGATAAAGTAGAATCTGAATCTAATGAATTTCATGAAGAATATTCTTATGATGAACTATTAAATGCTTTTCATGATTTGTATAGTGAATGTAGAAAATTAGCTATCAAAAATAAAAATCTTAAAAAGCTAAATCTCGAAATCTCAAAAGAAAAAAATTCTATTGCTGAAATATATGACAAACTAAATTCTGAAAATGAAAGCTTAAGGTTAAATTCAGAATAATTGATTCAGAAAAATCAGAATTTAATTAAAGAAAATCAAAACTTAAATGAAGAAATTAACCAATTAAAATTTTTTATTAACAAATTCACTGTAAGTTCAGAAAGATTAAAAATAATGTTTGAAAGTCAATATGTTGCTTATGATAAATCAAAATTTAGCTTGACACCTTTACTTAATAATAAATCTCTAGAGAAAAAGGTTATCAATTCACCAAGCAAACCATTAAATAAGATAACTTATTTCAAACATAAAAAGAATGGGCATAACAACTTTACCTATCGTTCTAACATAATTAAATCAAGTGGTAAAGTTATTACAATTAAACAAATCTGGATTCCAAAAGGAACCATATGTCCTAACTCTCAAAGACCCAAGCAAGCTTGGGTACCCAAAATGAAAATATGAGGATGTAGACATAGATGTGCCAAGATACCCATGGAACAAATAGATTCATACAAGTGGGTGTTCTAGACACACGTCAAAAAAAAAATGAAACTTGATACATACTTATGAAAAGTAATTTTAAATAATAATAATAATAATAATAATAATGAAATCAGTAATCCTTACATCTCATCATTATTTTTGCTTTAGTATTTGATTAAAATATGTATTGATCAATTTTGTGATATAGAAAATACTTTTGGAAATATAATCAAATCACTTCATTTTATAGTATACTTTACTCACTATTGGATAAGTTGCTAAATGATTAATCAATTTATTAAGAATAACTCTATGAATTCTCTATATGCTTGATTGAGAGTTTTTATCCATGGCATTATTGTTTATTGATCATAGATATGATAATGTGTACTTGGTGTGCTTTTGAATATATGCACTATGAATACCAAGATTAAAGAAACCATCTTTGGCATATAAAATCAACTCATGCTAGTATGTACTTAATCTCAAAAGACCTTGCCATTGGCTTACTTAGATTATCTTCTGAAAGGTCAAAGTTTGCTATGCATGCTAACTAAGGAAACAAACAAAAATTAATTTCTAAATCTAAAGATGTTGTTTCCATCACTAAGTTTTCAAAAGCTTACATTGGATTTGTTCTTGGCAAATAAAATTGAAATATTTTCTGTATTTGCTAAATCTTGTAAAAGTATTTCAAATGATAAAGGTTTCCAAACTATGAAGATAAAGAGTATCATGGCACAGTATTGAAAACCAAAATCCTGATAAAGTTCATACAGAAATTAATTATTTTAGCACCAAGGACACCATAAGTAAAATAGGATTAATAGAATTCTTGAAGAAATGAAAAAGACAATTGTGTATGATAGTCATCTACTTAAATATTTTTTAAAGCTATCATCACTGCTTGTCATACATATGATTTCTATTAGATCTATTTTTGATGAAAACTCCTTTTGATCTTCTGAAAAATAGAAAATGAACTATTGCATATCTTTCATATTTATCAGTAGTATATGTTATACTTGAAATGGTTTCTTGAAAGTAATGCCAAATCTGATAGAGATATGTCTATCCTTGGATATCATTCATCAAGCAATGCATATAGAATATTCAATGAAAAGATTTTAGTTGCAGAAATATCAATTCATTTTATTCTTTATGAGACTAATGATTTATTATCAAGATACTAAAATCAAATTATATATATATATGGTTAATCTTTTACATATAACAATCTGAAAACATATTAATAATTAAAACCAAATTGAGTTTTTCAGAAATGCACTTAATGAAGAAAAATTGATGACTACTAAAAGACTAAATCAAGAAAAGATGAAATAGATCTTGATGAGATTCTTGTATGATTAGAAGTAAAGATCACCATTATCATTTGCTTGCTTTATGAGCTTTATATTCTATCAAATGAGTGTGTAGAATGGACTCCTATGTGCGTACTTTATTAAAGAAGATATATGTTAAATAACCACCATATTTGAAAACACTCATTACAAATATGATAAAGCAATATATGATTTGAAACAAGCATCAAAAGCATGATATAAAAGCTTAAGCAACCTTTTTGATAGAAAGTAATAGTGATAAATTTTTGCATCAAAAAGAAGAATTTGTGATATCTTACTTGCTCAAAGTATACATTGATGACATCATTCTTGGTTCTACTAATGGAGATTTATATGAAGATTTTACTAAGCTCATGCAAGGTGAGTTTGAAATATGTATGATGAATGAATTAACATTTTCTCTCGAACTCCAAATTAAGCCAAACAAGAAAGGGGATCTTCATTGACCAAAGTTAGTCCACAAGAAAACTCTTAATAGAAGATTGGCATGAAGAAGGTATGTCTGTGACCCCATTTTGTAGAATTTGAAAAGGATGAGCAAAGTAGATCTATTGTTTTAAAGCTGTATTGAAGCATGATAGAATAACTATTTTATCATACAGCTAGTAGACCAGATTGTATGCTCATTGTGTGCCCTTGTGCAAGACTTCAATCTAACTTTAATGAATCATATTTTATTGATAACAAATAAATCATAATCTGAATTTTGATAGAAACAACCGTTTAAGATAAGTTGATTAAAACTTAGCTAACATGTCTTATTGATAATTATCTTAAGCAAATAGAATCTAAAATTGATTCTGAAAATAAAAAATTGATTTGACCTTGATAAATCTTTCTATTGCCTCACATGCTTGTCCTTGAACCATCTTGGTTAATGAAACTATCTCTTTAGTTCAAGTGATATGTGCTTGCTTATATTTAGGCAATCTCTTGAGTAAAGTGACTCAACATGCAACTATTGTCATATCTTATATTGAGTCATCTAGTTAAAAAATATGTTGGATGAATGTTTTGTATCTTGAAGAAACTAATGACTTTCTTTCAAGAAAGAAAAGGAGTTTGTTAATAATGCAGGATCATTGAGCAAGAAAATGAGAGATCTCAACTTGAAGGATATCTCCATGTAAGATACAATAAACATTCACATGCAAACAAGAGAGAGGACCTTCTTCAGCCAAAAGTTCATACATAAGAAATCTAGTAGGTATTTGACTGAAGAATGCAGAATGAATTGGTAATTCTAGATACTTCTCTCATAAATTAATTGAGCAAAGTCAATAACTTAAATCTTATTATGGCATGATTAAGGTCTTTAATTATAAATTTTTGATATCATGTCTATATATATATATATTGATTGACTTATACTTTTAGAAATTGTTTCATGGTTTGTCCAAACTAAAATATATCTTTGCCTATGTCATAACCATGAAATACACAAGTTTATGCTTAAAATTTTGATTTAAAATAACTTGTGAGAAATTATGAATCCTTGAGCACAATGAAAATGTTGTTTGCATGATATACATCTATATGATACATAAGATTATTTCTTTATTCTACTCTTTCATGTAAATTACTTGAGAATAACAAAAAGAGAGAGAGATAAAGAAAAGAAAATGGATATTATTCAAGAGATGTAAAATCTAAGCAAAGGCAAATACTCCAATCTTAAGGAAAAGCAAAACAAGCATAATATATTCGGCACATTTGGAAGGGATAAAATTCGACATTAATTACACTTAAACAGGGAGAGTTTGAAGTGAACTTTATAAATTTTCTATATTGCTCATCATAGGGATGGTGCCAATGGGGAGGCTAGTGGTAGTACCCGGCACTATTTGACCCAACTATTCGGTGTAGGGTATATTAGGGACGGCACAAGAGGGAGGCTAGTGGTAGTACCTCGTGCCCCTTCCAACTCCACCGGATAGGGAGCAAATAGAGTATAGAGCATAAGAAAGTAAAAAAAAAAATGAAAGACAAAATAAATGAAAGTATATAAGAAGAATCAAGTCAATTTTTTTTTTATCACTTGAAAACACACTTTAAGGATGAAATCAATGCAAGATTATATTTAAATAGGGGGAGCTTATTTAAAAAGAATTGATTTTGATCCTTAACATGCTTGTTCTTAGTATTTTTATGCATGACTTAACACATAATATATTTTGCATGTGGCATGATGTTTTGAATTATGAGTTCTCAATATTTTGTAATGCCCCATGCTTGGATAAGTTGATTACAATAAGTCTTAACTTGGAATATGTCTTAACTTTGCTCACAAGTCTTTGCTTCACCCTTGCCTCAAACTAACTTATGTTCCAATGCTTGAATGTTTAAATAGAAATTTCAGTTTTATCATTCACGATTAACTTTGAAAGTTAAATAGATTTACAAAAAGAAGAAGAGAAGGATATTTCTATTTAGGCAAAATGAATTGATCTTGATCTATCTTTCTACTTGCCTAACTTTGATACATAATGTCCTAATACTTGTTAAAATATCTTTTATGTTGTATCGAAACTCAATATTAAATACAAAGATTCTGAAAGTGCTCGAATGTTATTGAAATATGTGTTTTCAATCTTAGTGATTTAAGATGAGCTACAATGTAGAAGATACATATCTAAAATTATAATTGTGAAAGCCTTCTTGGAAATTCTTATGAAAATTCAGAATCTAATTTTGTATAAAAGCTTAAACTTAACTTAAAAATGCTTATATCGTTACATCTTTGTAACCTTAGTTATATGCTTCAATGATCACGTCATTCAGGAGAATAACTCAATATAATTTCTAAATGAAAATTTTAATATAAGAAAAACAGAATTAATTTTGACGCCTTGGTTGATTGTCTCGATACGCATCCGAAACATATCTTTTCTTATCCTTAAAGTGTACTAATATTGATCTAAATGATGTGTCTTTCAATGATCTTAATTGCAAACAAATATTTTTAAATATATGATTTTATTTTGATATTAAAAAGATTTATTGTGCTTCATGTATACATTGCTGAAAAACTATAATTAAGAAATTGAGTTCTATAAATATATATACTTCAATGATCATCTATATATTTTTCTCTCCTACATTATTAAAGACTTCCATCAATATATATATATATATATATATATTATTAAGAGAGTGAATGATCTTAAGTCTAGAAACATTTCAGCTCACTCAAATGATTCTTAAAAGAAAGAAAATGTAAATGCTTTTAAAAGAATTTGAGCTTCAAATGAATCATTTTCTGATTAATATTTCAGTACATTTTCTCAAAAATTAAGAGGAAGCATAACTTGTTCTTGAAAGATTAAAAAGAGTGATTGCTATAAATTTTGAATAATTCTAGATCACTCTACATTCTTGATATCATAAAGTTTCTGTTTTATTCACGTTTATCATTAAAATCTGAAATTCAACAAAAGAAAAGAATGATTAAAGAAGAATGCATCTTTTGAGGGGGAGCTTTAGATATTCAGTATCTTATCCTATAGTTACTTTAGTGCATACCTTGAATTTTATGGATTGATTTTGATGAACCTCCTTATATTGCAAGACTTGCTTTAATTATATAATAAGTTTATACCTTGAGATGAGTTCTATAAAGGTTGTCTTATCTCAAACCTTGAGTCTTATGAAAATAAGCTGAAACTTATAGAAAATATATTTTTGAGATTGACAATTTTATTGAACATTATCTTCAAATTCTAAACTCTTAAATGGAATGATCAATTGAGGGGGAGAAAGAAAATTTCAGAAGGAGAGATCTGATGAAACTTAATCGCATAAATCTATAACTAAAGGAGAGAAAATGAATACTAAATGAAAAGTGATCCTAATACTCTCCAATATGTGTCATCTGAAATTTAAATCTGAAAATCTTTATGATACACCTTGAAGCTTGTTATTTGGTTAATATATCTTATGCATAAATCATGAACCAAATTGCAATTCAAACAGATGATCTTAAGAGCCTCTAACTTAATGAAAAAGGGAGAGAATAATGTGTTGAATTTTCTTGAGTATCTCTCAGAAAATCTATTTTGGGAATTCAGTAATGAGTCCTAATTGGCTTGTTCTTTAGAACTTCAATTTTGTGCCAATTCATTATTATATGTATCAAAATGTACTTATTTTTAAAGGAATAAAAGAACTTTGAAATTATACTTAAAATATTGCTATTATACTCCAAAAAAAAAAGAAAATTAGTTCAATTACTCTCATGCTGCTAAAATACTTAATATATTGGGCAAAAGATCTTAAATGAACAAGCTTTCATACTTATTATTAAAAAAAAATGATTAGATTTTCATTCGTGCTTTCCTTGAATATCATTTGTGGTACTTCTTGAATTAACTTAAGAAAGATTTCACCTACACTTGAGTTGAAAACTATCCTGGGAATCACATTCGATGTGCTCTCATCATCATTTGCCTATTCTAATTAATCTGATTCTGACATTATTGCCTTGAGTTATATGATTCATATTCTTGCAATAATTTGACATGCATTAATTGAAAATCAGAGTACTATAAGGAAAAGAAATATTTGAATATTCTTATCTTTGTGCTTAATGTTTCACTATCTTTTTGATGTTGTCAAAAAGGGGGAGAAATATCTAAGTATATGCTCATAATGCTTTATGAGTTGATTATGTTAAGTTGATTAAATCTAAAGCATTATCATGAAGTATATTTTAAAGATACATACATATTTTCTACTTCATGCAACTTAGTTATGCATTAGTTCTAGAACATAATCTATTTTATATTGCATATACTCCAAGTTTTGTCATCATCAAAAAGGGAGAGACTGAAGACCCAAAGATTGAGTTAAAGATTGATTTTGATGATCACAAAACCTTGAAGTATAATTACTAATGTTTATGTTGCAAGAAGAAAGATATTTATTTTGCTAGAAACATAACAAGTTGGAAGAATAGAAGAAGGCCTCAAAAGCTCTCAAAAAGTTGGAAGAAAGATATACTTAATTGGCCCAAGTTTCAAGTTCAAAGGATTCAAGTTGGAGGAGCAAACTCAAAGAAAGATTCAAAAGAATAGTCCTCGAGTCGACTCCTGAAAGTTCCGAGTCGACTCTGGCACTCTAGAGCTTCAAAGAACAGTGCTCGAGTCGACTCCGGAACTTTATGAGTCGACTCCGACTGAGAACAAACAAAAAAACAGAGAGTTGATTTTCAGTGCTACAGTGCTCGAGTCGACTCCCAGGTCGACTCCGAGACTGCGAGTCAGCTCCCAGGTCGACTCCAGGACTGCAAACAGACAAAACAGAAAGTTGATTTTCAGCAGAGTCGACTCCTACTTCAGCCGAGTCGACTCCAGCACGCTGGGAGGCGTAACGGCTAGTTTTTTCTTGGCTCCAACGGCTCTATTCTTGTCTCTAACGGCTAGATTTTTGTTCCCAAGTCATCCAAAGCTATAAAATCAAGAGGAGAGCTAGGGAAGAAGTTATGGAAGTGGGAGAAAACATTTAGGGAAGAGATTTCAAAGAGATTACAAGGAAAATCTCCCATAAGCACAAAAGGGCCATCCAAAGCGAAATAGAGAGAAGAAGAGCATCCTAGTGAATCCCAAAGCTTCCTCTCCATCCGTGTGCTGCCTCAATCATCCTCTACCTCGTGCCAAATCAGAAGAGGGTCAAGTAAAGAAGAAGCCGAGTTCCTTCATCTTCAAAATTCGTTTGAGAGCTTCTCTTTACTCCATTTGTTTATGTTTGATATATTTGCTTAGTTAAGAAGCTTGTACTTGCTTTAAATTCTTAGTCTAATATCTTGTAACTTGATTCAATCAAGGGATTGAATCAAGAGGTTAAGGTTTGTTGGTAAGCCAAAGAAAAACCAACGGTGTTAAGGTTTGTTGGTGAGCCAAAGGGAAAACCAACGTTGTAAGGTTGTGATTGGTGAGCCTTTGGGGAAAACCAACTGGGTTGGATTGTGAGCCCGTGAAAACAATCGGTAGGTTCTAGTCGGTGAGCCTGTGAAAACCGACCGAGTTCGTTGTGATCTCGTAAAACAACAAGTTGGGTTGTGAGCTTGTAAAACAACCGGCTGTAATCTGAGGGATTATAGTGAAATTCCCAAGAGGTCTTGGGGAGTGGATGTAGGTGCTGGGATGCACCGAACCACTATATTTTTGTTGTGTTTGTGATGCTCTTTGTTGTCTGACTTCCTCACTCACTTACTTACTTAGATACTAAGCTTGCTTAACTCTTCTTCGTGCATCCTCTAGTTGCAAGCATATTCAATTTACTTAATCAAGTCTCATTCAATTGAATTGCATACTTGGGCAAACTTAGACTAATCTTTTATTGAATCCGCTGCTTAATAGTTGATTAGATTAGAATCATACTCTTGCTAAGTTTAAATTTCACTAAGCATCCATACAACTTAGCTTAATTAACTCTAAAAGATTAGAAGTAGTTTAAAAGTTTTTAAAAGACCCAATTCACCCCCCTCTTGGGTTGTCACCTTGGGCAACAATCTACCCAGGATTGGTTCGTGAGTTCTATGCCTTCCTGAAAACTAGAATGGGAGGGCTCATATCTGAAGTCCAAGGGGTAAGTGTTAGGGTTTCAGAAGAGAGTTTGAGTGAGTTGCTTCATCTCCCCTGCGAAGGAGCAACTCCAGAAAAGCCCGAAAATAAGTTGAGAGCCTTGCAGTTGATTCTTGAGAATGAAGACTTTGATTATTCAGAAAATGTAATAGCAAGCTCTCATTCAGCTGAAATGAGGTTGTTGCACAACTTCATAGGTCGGATTTTGTTTCCGAAAAGCGGGAGGTTTGATCTCATTTCTAAGCGAGATCTGGTCGTCATGGAGCACATTATTCAGGGCATTCCCCTGAACCTCCCAGCTATGATACTCAGGCAGATGAGAAAGGTCATATGCAATTCCAGAGTCTCCCTGCCTTATGGTATGATACTCACCCTGATCTTCCGACAGCATGACATATCAGTAGAGGGAGAGATTTCCAGGCATCTACTATTCACTGATACATACACTGCACGATCCCTTATTCGCATGGATTATGAGAAGGTGAACGGGCAGTGGGTACGTGCAGGAGCTGGGATTTAGGGTGATGCACCAGAGGGTGATGCACCAGAGATTGGAGACCCCATCCCTGAGGATGAGGAGCCTACGGATCATCCTACAGCACCTTCAGAGGCTGGACCTTCGTCATCTGTTCCTGCGGGATACACAGATGAGTTTTGGAGTAGGATGACTGAGCTTATGTCAGCTCAGGCGAGGACTATCACTGATAGACTGACGAGCAGATTGGATATTATGACTGCTGAGATTAGTGATCTTAGAGAGCAGATAGGAGCTCTACGGAGAGAGAGAGAGGTTCATGGACCATCTGTGCCCCAGGCAGCTGAGTCAGAGATTTCGGCACAGAGTCATCCAGCTCACCGAGCTCCCCGCCAGACTCAGTCCCATCAGGCTCGACCTCCCCTCGCCACTTATGCTAGGAGGATGAGGACTAGATCACAGCCATTAGATACCCCCTAGGCTGATATTAGCATTATGATTAGAGCCTAGGATATGTATCTAGTTCTCATATGTATTTTGTGTTGATCATGTACTTTGTACTTTGATTGAGGAACACTGTATTTGTTTTGTTTTGGCATTATTGTACTACAATGTTCCATTTTGATCAATGAAACTGAAATGTTTGTTAATTATTGTGTCTACTTATTTATTCCCATGCACCTATTTGATGATAACAAAAAGGGAGAGAAGCAAGGAAAGAGAAATAAGTTGACAAACAAGTTAAAAATTATAATAGGAAAGGATATACATTTAAGGGGGAGCAATATGTAACAACGAAAATGTTAAAATTTAAGATTTAAATCGAATTTCAGAATTTGGCACATAGAATTTCAGAATTTGGCACATACCTTTCACACCTCGATACATAATCTGAAACTCATACTTTATCTCAAATTTTTGAAGTTTCATCTTTAATGAAATATAAAAGAAAGGGGGAGTAATTCAAAAGGTCAAATTGGAAACATTTGGATGAAATAGGGGGAGACTTCACTCTCAAATTTGAAAAGCTGAAATTCAGCAACTTGAGCCCTTCTAAAACTAATTTTAAGATAAGTATCAATAGGCTCATACTCAATATTTTGTAATCATCAAAAAGGGAGAGATTGAGGATGATAGTGGTATTTTGATGATTAATACAATAATTAAGAGTATGTTACAAGTTAATTCGATACATCATTAATAAGTCTGTCACTCTCAATACATTAGTATAATGAGATTAAAATGTATTTCAATGATTATTAATGAGATAAAATTTGTGATAGGAAAGGGATAGTGAATTCTAAATTCTAATTTGGCAAAGTTTCAAGTGAAACATACTCTTAAGTGGACAATAGTAATTTTCATTGTTTGGAGTATGTAGCACTACCATGACATAGATTCAAAATTGTTTAAAGGTTATTTCATTGATTATATGGATGAATCTAACCTTAAGTTGCAGCAAAGTGTGGATTGAGTCGACCCCAAGATTGATTGAGTCGACCTCGGCACATCAAGAAACCATCTGACACACTTCTGCAAAAATGGCACGGATGAACAATACTTGGGTCGACCCAAGAAAAGGATGAGTCGACCCAATCCTCAAGCCTCAAGAAAACAGTTCTCTGGAAATCCTGAGAGGGTCGACCCAAATGAAACTTGAGTCGACCCAAACTTGAGTCGACCCCAAGTTAACATGAGTCGACCCAAAGGCAATGACATTCAAAAATAGGTTCTCTGGAAACCCTGAGAGGGTCGACCCAAGTGGAAGTTGAGTCGACCCAACTGAACCTTGAGTCGACCCAAGTGAAGAAAGGCTGAAATGCAAGGTTCTGTGGTTCTGAGAGGGTCGACCCCAGTAAACGTTGAGTCGACCCAAGTGAAAGTTGGGTCGACCCCAGTAAAAGTTGAGTCGACCCAAGCACGGGCAGAAGCATAACGGCTAGTTCTGCAGAAGTACCTTTTGACCTTCCAACAGTGAGTAACGGCTAGTTTTTGAATTCTAACCATTGGGGCTTGTCCAATGGATGAAGGAAACTATTTAAAGTGACACTATTCATCAGAGGAAACATCCTTTTGCAAAATATCAAAGCTTACACAAGAAAGACAAGTGCCCTAATCTTCTTCATCCAAGTGCTTCATTCAAAAGTCAAAAAGAAAGTGGTTGAGCAGACTCCAAGAGATATCAAAAGCTCCATCCACCCTTGAAGAGTGAAGCATTCTTGACAAAGAAGAGAGAAGTCTCATCAAGCGATAACTATTCTCTAAACTCTTCTTTGTGGCCTATAAATATTATATTTGCTCATCTAGGAGCTTCAACTTTCTTCTTTCTTTTTATTAATCATCTTGTAAAGGTTTGTTGGTGAGCCCGCAAAACCAACGGTGTAGATTTGTTGGTGAGCCCGCAAAACCAACGGTGTAGGTTTATTGGTGAACCCGTAAAACCAATTGTGAAGGTTCGTTGGTGAGCCCGTAAAACCAACATAGGTTTTTGGCGATCCCGGAAAATCAAAGTGTAAAGGTTTTTGGATTGTGAGCCCGGAAAACAATCCAACTGTAATCCGCGGAATTATAGTAAATTCCCAAGGGGTCGCTTGGGAAGTGGACGTAGGTGCTTAGGAGAGCACCGAACCACTATACTTCTTGTGTGTTTGTAGTGTGCATTGTTCTAATTTCACTCACTCATCAATTAACTAAAGTAAGATAGTAAAAATTAAGAGAAACCAATTCACCCCCCCCCCCCCCTCCTGGCTTGTCACCTTGGGCAACACCCAGGTTGAGCCGACCCTAGAAAAAGTTGAGTCGACCCCAGATTAAAACGTCAAGAAAGCAAGTCTCTGGATTTCCTGAGAGGGCCGATCCCAGAAAAACTTGAGCCGACCCCATCCTGATGAACAATAACTTGAGCCGACCCCAGCCTGATGAACAGTAACTTGAGCCGACCCCAGATTTGCTCGGGTCGACCCCAGCACGGCTGACAGCATTACGGCTAGTTTTGCAGAAGTACTTTTTGAGCTCCCAACGGCTATAAACGGCTAGTTTCTCCATTCCAACGGCTAGGAAGTCATCTTTGGAGGTTGGAGAAGTATTTAAGAGCCACTATTCATCAAAGGAAGGAATCTTGGTGAGGATCTAAGTGTGCATTCAAGAGAAAAGAAAAATCCAAGAGAGTTCAATTTATTGCTTCAAGTTCAAACCCAAAAAAAATATGTTGAGCAGAATTTAAGTGCCTTCAAGAGCTCAACCAATCCATTGAAGAGTAAAGCAATCTCAACGAAGAAAAGAAAAGCGCCTTCAAAGAGATAACATATTTCTTTTCTTCTCGTTAGTGCATATTTGTTATATTTGCTCATTTAGGAGCTTTATACCTTTGATTTCTTATTCATTATAAGGTTTGTTGGTGAGCCCGTAAAACCAATGGTGTAGGTTGTTGGTAAGCCCGTAAAATCAACGTAGGTTGTTGGTGAGCCCGTAAAACCAACATAGGTTGTTGGTGAGCCCGCAAAACCAACGTTAGGTTGTTGGTGAGCCCGCAAAACCAACGTAGGTTATTGGTGATCCCGAAAAACCAAACTGTAAAGATTTTGGATTGTGATCCCGAAAAACAATCCTACTGTAATCCGAGGAATTATAGTAAAATTCTCAGAGGACGCTTGGGGAGTGGACGTAGGTGCCTTGGGGTGCACCGAACCACTATACATCGTGGTGTTTGTGTTGTGGCTTCACTTGTGATTATTCTTGCATTATCTTTCATCTTTGCTATAGTTTAATTCATTGAAGTAATTTAAGAAAGCATCCGCCGCACTCAACTAAGGAAGTTTTTTAAAGCACTAAAAATTTGGAAAAACCCAATTCACCCCCCCTCTTGGGTTGTCACCTTGGGCAACATAGCTCTATCGTGGCATATACTCAAAATTGCTTGAAATATGTTTCATTGATTATATGAATTAGTCTAACCTTAAGATGCAGGAAAGTGTGGATTGAGTCGACCCCAAGCTAAGTGGAGTCGACCCTGGCACACCATGGAACCATCTGGTAAACCCCTGCAAAAATGGCACAGATGAACAGTAAGTAGAGTCGACCCCATGTATCTTTGAGTCGACCCCAGGAGAGGAGCCGACCCCAAAGAACCTTGAGTCGACCCCAGTTTCAAGCCTCAAGAAAATAACTCTCCAGAATTTACTGAGAGGGCCGACCCCAAATTTTCTTAAGCCGACCCCAACTGAACATAAGCCGACCCTAAGGATATGTGCTCAAAAACAACATCTCTGGAATCCCTGAGAGGGTCGACCCCAATAGAGCTTGAGTCGACCCCACTGTAGCATGGGTCGACCCCAAGAAAGGTTGAGTCGACCTCAGTGAAAATAGCCGAAAATGCAAGGTTTTGGGGTTCCTGAGAGGCCGATCCCACTGTAGCAGGGGTCGACCTCAGTGAAGTTTGAGTCGACCCCAGAGTAAGTTGGGTCGATCCTAAGTCTGATGAACAATAAGTTGAGTCGATCCCAGGAATATTTGGGTCGACCCCAGCACGGGCAAAGACATAACGGCTAGTTCTGCAAAAGTGCTTTTTGACCTCCCAACGGCTAGTAACGGATAGTTTTTCAAATCTAACCAATGGGGAGTGACCAATAAAGGTGGGCAAGTATTTAAATTGATACTATTCATCAGAGAAAGTATCGTTTGCCAAAAAATCAAAGTCATTCAAGAAAAGCAAGCCCTAGCATCCTTCATCAAAGTTCTCCATTTAAGTCTCAAATAGGAGGTGGTTGAGCAATCTGAGTGTGCATTCAACAGCTCCACCAAACTATTATGAAGTGAAAGAACCTTGGCAAAGAAGAGAAGAGCATCCTCAAAGCGATAACTATTTTTTCATCTCTTCTATTAGTGAAAAATTGTTATATTTGCTCTTTTAGGAGTTTAAAACTCTTTCTTCTTTGATACTTTGTAAGGTTTGTTGGTGAGCCCGTAAAACCAACGGTGAAGGTTTGTTGGTGAGCTTGCAAAACCAACATAGGTTTTTGGTGATCCCGAAAAACCAAAGTATAAAGATTTTTGGATTGTGAGCCCAAAAAACAATCCAACTGTAATCCGCGGGATTATAGTAAATTTCCAAGAGGACGTTTGGGGAGTGGACGTAGGTGCTTAGGAGAGCACTGAACCACTATACTTCTTGTGTGTTTGTATTGTATATTGTTCTAACTTCACTACACATACTCAATTAATATTAACTAAACCACTCACTCATCAATTGATTTAATTAAAGGATTGAAAAATTTAGAAAAACCAATTCATCCCCTCCCCCCCTCTTGGCTTGTCACCTTGGGCAACAAGATGTACTTTGTTGAGGAGTTTGGAGGTGAGGACTTCATGGCATCTTTTGATTTCAGCCTCCACATCTAGAAAGCAGCTTAAGTCACACTTTCAAAATAGATGAGGATCAAATGAAGACCATTATGGAGTAAGTGCTTGCCAACTGATGGCTTCGAAAATTATTGGTCAACGAGGAGAGCAAGCCCCTGAGTCACCACATGGCACATTTCCTATAGTTAGAGATTAGAGCCTCATGTTTCTTCACTGACCCAGATGATTGTAGAGTTGAGGAGAATGTCTTTGATATAGGATTCTTGGTGATCAGTCAGTACAGGAGAATGGCAGATATTGAGAGAGAGACTAGACACTTGTAGGCATCAGTGAATAGAAAAATCAACAAGTTCACTGCAAGTGCTCAGAGGATCAGTGAGCAGATTTTGGGGATGCTTAGAGAAGTTTGAGATGAATCCAGACGCCTGACAGAATCTCTTACTACTTTGGCCTCCATTCTTGTTGATACTTTCAACCGCTTCACCAGAAAGTTGAGAGCTAGTCAAGCCCAACAACCTAGTCCTTCTTGTCCACCTCGTCCTCCTTTAGGGTTTACAACCAAAAGATCTACTATCGATAGCCCTTATCAAGGGTGACCCCATTCCTCCTTCTCCTCATCATCATCCACCTCATCTAATAAATCTAGAACTTAGGATCTTTCCTTGTCCTCTCATTCGGCATAGATTCCTATGTCTTTTTGAACTATACCTATCTTCCATACTTCATACCTACTAGTCGACTCTTGATGATCATGAGTCGACCCCTTTGCACTTGACAATAGTCATAGCTAGTTTTTCTGTGAGTCATAATGACTGTTTTTCATCTCACAACCTGTCTAACTGCTAGGAGTATGTTCCAATCTCTTCCAAAGGATATAAAACCAAAGAAAAAAGAGAGCTCAAGTAGTACAAAGAAAAATCCATCAAAGCAAAAAAGAGAGAGAAAAAAGAGAGAGCTTTAAAGAGAAAATTATTCAAGAGCTTTTATAGCGAGCTGAATAATCATATTTTTTACAACTGAGAGTTGGTGAAGTACATTCAAGTTCAATCAAGCTAACCAACCGAGTCAAGCTCCATTTATTATTTAGCAGTTGTACTTTATTTTTTCTATACTTTACTGTACCAGGTTTTAGGGATAAAAATTTAGGGAAAAGGTCTATCTAAATCTTAAATTGAATTGTAAAGATTTTGGTTGATTTTCTAAAAAAATCAACTGGATTGATTATGAGCCTCAGTAAAATAATTGATGTAAATTTTGGTTGATTGCATAATAAAATCAATTGGGTTGATTGTGACCCCAAGTAAAACAATCGATGTTAGTTTTGGTTGATAGCCTAAAAAAATTAGCTGGGTTGACTGCAAGCCTGTGTAAAATAATCGGACTGTAATTCCAAAAAATTTATAGTAAAATTTCTAAGAAGAAAGTCTTGGAGAGTGAATATAGGTACAAGATTAGCACCGAACCACTATAAATTTCTTACGTTTGTGTTGCTTGCATTTATCTTCGGCCTATTTACTTATTAGTTTGCTACTAAAATTTATATTTGTCTATCAAGCTTTTAATTCCACTGCATTTAGCTAGGCAATGGTGGAGTTGCTAGGTGATGTGGATAGCGCAAGGGATAGGGAGCTACTGTATGATCTCTGGATATTTGGTGTCGGCACTAGCTTTTTAAGATAAAAATCAAAAAATCAAAGGGAAAAGAAAGTGGATAAAACCATTTAAACAAAATTTGAACCTCGGACCATCGACATTATACGCTCTACTGAAATAGATTTTGTGGAAAACCAGCTATATCCGATCTTGGTTGGCCTTTCACCCTTAGCCAAAAGTCATCCCCGTAATTTGCCACCAGCTTTTTAAGATAAAAATTAAAAAATCAAAGGGAAAAGAAAGTGGATAAAGCCATTTAAATAAAACTTGAGCCTAACGTAAGTCTTGTAAGTAAGCAAATTTCATCATATCAAGTATTCTTACATATGTTGCCATTTAATATTTTACGATTCAAATAAAAGTAAAGAAAAATAGGGAGAAAATTCATTTCCAATGGTGTCTTAGCACGCTCCAATATGATCTCCTCATCCTTGGAGGGGATCCTAACTCTCTTGGCTTTAGCTCTTCCTAGCCTTTGGCCTCCTTGGATCTATGATGTTTCTTCTCTATAGATATATTTAGATATAAATAAATTAATGAAGAAGAAGGAAGGGGTAAAGTACCTATGGCTAATAGAAAATTGAAAGCTAAGAGAGATGAACTAAGAGAGATGGTGGAAAGGAATCAAAAGAAAAAAAGAAGTCCCAATTCTCTTATATTGGAGACTATTTATTGATGCTGGAGGGTGTACAACTAGTTAGAGAAGGGTTGAGATGATACCAAGTAGCATCCATTAATTGGCGTAAGAAGACAGGCATGGATCAGGAACTTGAAAATTGAGAATTGGATGGCCTAGATTCTCTCTCCAAAATCTAAGGGCTAGGAACTCTTCCCTTTTCCTTTGATTTTTGAGGAAGAGTTAGTTAGTGCCCAAAAAATTCAAGTCTAAATAATATTCTCCCTCCATTTCTATTTTGGCATTTTTGGATATTTTTGGGATAATTTATTCAAGAGGGGTCAAGATGTCCAAAATTTATGAAATTAAATTTATAATGCATGCATTATGAGAGAAGACTATAATTCAAGTCAGGATTTGAGCTTATTTGATAGGATTTTCAAGAATAGCTAAATTAGGCTTCACATTTATTTAGGTCAAGTCCAATTGACTTTGCATATTTAAAATCTAGTCAAGTTGTGTATGATTAAGTGTCACTGAAATTTTGGAACACTAATTGAAGTGGAGGGGAGGTGGGACTGAGAGTCAACTAGAGAAGAAAAGGAGCAAGGTTAGTGAATTGGGTTGAACTGAAAAAAAATAGCTTAGCTAGTTCAAAAAATTGGTAGGGTCTCATTAAATCAAGCTCAAAATTGGATTTATGTCGGAGGAAAGGTGAATAAGACTTTGAATGAATTAGATTAGGGTGAGTTCGTTGATGGAGTAGGAAATTGTGGTTGAAATCAGAGAAAATCAATCAATTGGTCCAATTGGATTTAATTAAGTGCAATTATAAGTACACTAGTTGATGGTGTAATAGGAAAATCTTCAAGAATTTTGGGGTTCAATTGATGCAAGTTGGGTAGCTTAATTAAATGAAGGTCAACTAAAGTCAAGAAATATAGTTTAAGTACATGATCACATATTGATTTTAGACTTGAAATGCTTGGGAGGAGATGACCAGAGGCGTTTACAAATCAATCAAGAGTAGATATACAAATAGTAATTTTTGAAGGGTAAACATACATGTCTATACTATATTTTGATATCTGAGGATCACCGTATACGTGGTAGGTCTAAAGTGGGGCTAGATAGAGATCCCAAGCCTTGAGCAAAGATCTGAAACTGGTGCGGTCGCCCAGATAGCTAGTAAAAAGAATGTTTGATGGACATAAGTGAACAAGAGAAGTATAGGAAGGAGTTGACCAAATCAGTCTAATGACACCTCAAAGTGCAAAGGACCATACTATAAGCCGATTAAAAGAAGACAACCAAAGCAAACTATTATGGGGCAAACCAAAAGGAGGTTAGTAACAAGTTGTGGCCGATCAGACATGATTATTGATCTAATAAGTGGTACAAGATCTAGCCATTTTGACTAATATACACCAAAGAAAGATAGCTGGTATCAGTTGCTGGAACTGTTAGAAGTGGAGGCTGAATGTGGGTCAACATTATTAGAATGTGTAGTTATTATATTATTTGTCTTCTAGTATAAATAAGTGAATTATACTTTTAGTAGAATTTTTGGCACATCAATAAATACAATTTATTTTTAATTATCTTTGATTTATCTTTAGTTTATCTTGCTCGTAGTTTACTAGTACGACTCTATTTTATCCTTAGAAGTAGCAGTAAAAGTAGATATCTTCTATCTTAGCCTTTACTATATCCTAGCTAACCATATCTATCCTCTTCCGAAGTAGATAGTGCGACAATAGCAAAAATCTTTGAAGGTCAAATCACTAAGACCTATACAACTCTCATTATCTTCCTATGTTTATCCTATTTCTAACTAATTTAATGTTGGTGGCATACTCTTACATCTATACCTTATTGTTAGAATTATCACAAGCTTTCTCGCAAATAGTACAATACCACATATTTGCAAGTGTATATACACAAAAGCCCAAGAACTTATATACATGAAGAAAACAAGGGATTTTAAGGATGCTCAAAAATTCTAGGACGAGTTCTATGCAACAATATTGTTCGATACATAAGCAATGTAACCAATTATTTATGATCAATATATTTTGGATATCCTATACACCTATATATATATATATATTATGTATATATTAATCAAGAAGTTAAAATTGAGGCAAACAATATTAGTATTTTAATAATTGGGATTAAATGATAAATACTCGGTTTAGTTCTTGGGAGTAACCTAAAGAGTTTCTAGACTTTATTATTTATAGTTCATGCACATATTGTCTAGAATTCATAAAAATAATTATTGCATATATCTTTTAAAAAATTACAATATATTATTGTAAAGAAATAGAAAAAGATCTTTTATATTTATATAAAACATACAACAAGGAAAGAAATAGATTGAAAAGTTGATATGAAGAGTGGTTAATATTTGTTTTAGTTTAGTGGTGGATTCACACATCTCTATGATAGTATCTTTGCATTTGTACTCTATTTTTCTCTTTTCCATCTTTTAGTTATATGTTTATAGTTCCATTATTAGCTATAGATATCGAGATATCATAAATTCGTTTACATTGCTTGAGATATAATTAAAGCTAATCACAAAAGAATGGAAAAACTACACCTTTTGTACATTTAAATGTAATGAAACATCATAGTAACAAATCTGTTTGCCTTTGTCATATCAAAGAAAAGTACCTCGATCAATGTACTTACATCAAACAATAGATTGAATTGTATGTATTTGTAATATTGAGATAATAATGCCTGATATTTTATCTCTCACAGGTAGGTGTTCGATGTAATATTATCCAAAATCTTGATCAATAAAAAAATCTTGTATACAATTTCCACTAATGACAATATCATAGTTAGGAGATTATCAAGGAAGAGGTTTCATTTTAGATGTCTCGTCTATGTTCACCACACATTGTCATTTATCTCCATTAATTGGATCCACCATTATCTCCTGAGAATCTATATTTCTATCCATCTTCGTCATGCCCATTGCACATTTCAATTTTTAGTATACCGAGAAGATTTTCTCATTTTTATCAACAGATCTAATACCAACATAAAAATGTAATGCATTGCTTACAATTAATGAAAACAAGATCTTATTATATCCTTTTCATAATTTTTGAGCAATTCCATTGTTTTCTAATGAGCACAATTATTAATGTTGGACTGCATCAGGAAAAACATCTTATGATTGTGCCAATTTCTAATTTGTATTGGGACAAACTTCACATTAATGTGCTCATTTAAAGGTCTCTCTCTCTTCAAGAAGATCATGATTTCTTCAGCAAGTGAGCCACTTATTTAGTGTAGATATAGAAAGAATTTGAAGACCAATCAACCATAGATTTGTAAACTGTAGATAGATGCTATTGGCTGTCCGGAGCGGGGTCAGGTCTTCCGCACATGCAACCACCCGATTGGGCCCTGAAGCTGCTTTAAGAGTGGTGATCGGATATGATCATGCGGCCTCTTTGCGCACAGGTCCCTGGCTATTAGTGCCCATTTGGCGTTTGCCAAAACAACAAGGTATTGGTTGTCATTTCCTTGATTCGAACCATATGGTATTAGGTGTAACATGGTGCTGCATCCAAAATAAGCGTCATTGACAGCTTGTCCCCGGGGCCGCCCTCGTCGGATAAAAGGAGCCCTAAACCCGGGACCACACCCATTTGTAACCGTCCGTTCCCAAATCCACGGCTGCGATGACATCCCCAAATCTGATGGCGGCACACCTATGGGTTCCACTACCGCCCTCCATCTATTTCTTTCTTACATTGTACGGAAGTAAACGTTTTTGATAATAAAGGACGAATGAAGGGTATTATAATCATTGAGGGGAAGGAATCGGGTCCCTGGCGACAAGCTGGTTCGGAATCTCGTAAGCAGAGCGCAAAGGGGAAAGAGAAAGGGGGGGAGAGAGGGAGGAAGGAGGACACTTCCAAACCCTAATTCTCCTCTCTCCGACGCCCTTTCGAACGATTGCTTTTCGGATTTCTAGGGTTTCCGCAACGAACTCAGGATGGTTAGGATCATGAGATTTTTTTTCTTTATTCGGTTTTTGGTCAGGGATTGCTGATTGCGTGACTGTTATTTTTCTCCCGTTTTTCTTTATTCTAACTAAGAATTCTTCTCCCTTTCCCCTGATTTTTAGATATTTATTTGCGGCATGCAGTTATCTATAATTTTGTTTTTCTTTTTAAGCAGTGTTATTGCTTGGGAGTTCCTTTTTTGTTGAATTTGATGAATGATATATATAATTTTAATAAATTATTGTTAAATTCTGTGTGTTGGTGCATCATCTTCCTAACAAGAATTCTGAGCTATCTTCAAAGTTATTTATATGCTATTGCTTGATTACAAATTGTTTGAGGAAAAATAAAAAGGCGAAAGATTTTTTCTGCAGTCAAAATAGTTATTCTTTACAGGAAGCTTGGAGTTTTTGATAGTTAAAACTTCAATTCAATTGCATAAAAAACCATACAGTTCAATTTGAAGCTGTTTTAAGTAATTAAAATCAAAAGAACATATTGTTTTGCTGAGTTACTTTCTTGCTTTGATTACGTTGATTCCTTTGTTATCTTTTTTTTTTTCTTGTTACAAATGAATGAGCTTGGTTTGATCATGGGGTTGCAAATAATCTGGATATGAACTATACTATGGGCTTGAACTCTGTTACTAACGTTTGGAAAAAAAAAAGACAGGCTGTTATTGTCTGTTCATGGCTAGATCTCTTAAATAGAGGGAGTTCTTACTGTTCTCAATCAAGTCGTGTGTATTGTTGACAGCATAAATTGGGAAGAGGACACCGTGACAAAGTTCAGCAATTCATGGCAATAACTGGAACCAGGTATACTTCTTGATGTTTAATTGATGCATGTTTTCAGACTTCTCAGTCTTACATTTTTCTTTGACTTTGCTTATGGGCACAGATATGTTGGGATCAACCGAGATTTCTTATAGTCGGGTTATATTGGCATTATTACTGGCTCTTTACTCATGGATGTGTTATCATCATCTAACATGGATCATTACTGAAGATTCAACATGAAAATAGTACCTGCACTGCATCTAAATTAGATACTTGGGAAGTGGGATAACCTTGCAATTGCTTTATAATATTTTGTATACTTATCTCTCACAACGAATCTGAAGATATAGGGATGGAAGGTGAAGAGTCTGGCATAATATGCAAACTCAATCATTCCACTGATTTCTTGCTCGTTAAATTCATATCTGTGGGTCAAGGTGCTTAATGTCATATCTAGTAACCATTCGTCCAACTAGTGTTATGCTTAACTCTGATGCCTTTAGGGGCGAGGACAAAATTCTAACTCTTTTTTTGTGGTGGGGTTTCTAAGAACAATGAATTGACATGATTATAACAGTTTTTTGGGCATAGAGTATCGATGATCTGAAATTATCTTAAGTTATTATAATTTTTGATATGAAAAAATTATTACAAATGAATTTTAAAATTTATTTTTAATCTAGATTATTCTTATTTTCGGATGGTCACTAGAAAACATAATGCCTTATGACAGTAAAGTAATTGAGGAATTCATTTTCAAGTACTTGTTTTTTGTGTGTTTAAACTGTTGAATGCGTGGTATTATCAAATCATGATGGCCAAAATAGTTACATAATGGATAATATACATGTGTCGATTGCAATTGATCAGTATTTCTATTCTATATATATTTTCTACATAATTGAGGTTTCATGTAATTGTTGTAAGTTGTAACAGTTAGTATTCAAAGCACACTATATATGACAATTTATCTTATTATATAATGTTTAAGCCTTGAAGGCTGGCCTCCAAAGTCTGAAGCCTCACATTATCTCGTGGTCCCATGCCAAATTGTTAAGGTTTTCTTTTTCTATGGATAATAATGTCATGCCAGTTTGAACGTTTAAAAGCATGAGATATCTGCTCTTAGTTTTATTGGTATAAGTGGATTCAGCCTGTTATTTGTCTTAGCATAGCTTGATGGTCTTCTGCTAGATTTTGGGGTTGGGTGGGCTGAGCATGCCTAGGTTTTAGTGGTTGTACAAAGGATTTGGACAACTTTATCTTTGTAGGTTTTTTTTTTGTTTTGGTTGGGGGCGGGGTGGGGAGGGCTGGGCGTGCATTGCTCGCTACAACTCTCCTTGTCACAGCCTTTGGATGCCTTATATCTTGCTCAAGCATGGTTTCCCTTGATTGCTTCAAGCAAAGAACCTTTTTTTTACTTTTTACAGATAGAGCTCCCCTCCCCTACTCTATTACTCTAAAGACCTGTTGATTTCATTGAGATTTTCCTTTTGATGACCTTATTTTGTGTTTGCTTTGGTATGGTTATTTCTTTACAACATTTCATTTTGGTCTTAATTTGAGCTGGAAATCCTCCTATTTCGATTATTTATATAATTGTTTATATGTTTTGCATTGAAAAACAAGGAATTGTAAGGGGATATTATGATGTGTCTAAAGATGAATTCAGATGCATATATTATTTAATATTCACAATTACGGAGCCAAATTGTACTGAATGCGTGCTGATTTGGTACTGATTCAATGTTTTTTTTGCCTTTTTTATTTTTTTTATTTTTTTTTCAATTTTTTGATCTTTAAGGTTATTCTAAGATTATGGATCCTTAAATTATGATTTTAAGGGTGTATTGCTCCTGAGAGACCATGTAATTGCTTAACGAGGATGGAATAACTGTTGGATGATTAGGACACCCCATCTTTAGAGATAAAGAAGCGTGAGTTTTTTGTATGTCATATGCGTACTTTGTTTGAAAGATTTTCAATAGTTTTGGTAGATGGAAAAAGAATTGTGAGAAGCGATGTTCCTTTTAGAAGGGCAGAATCAAAGTATAGTGTTGAACAAATAGGTGTAACTATCGAGTTCAATGGTGGCAAACTTAATGGAGTTGATGCAATTATAGTTATTAAACATAGATTTGTAACAATTAAACATAGATAATGCATATTTTTGAGCTCTAAAATACATATATTAAATTGGTTTGAATTACCAAATACGTAACTACATCTAGTCTCTGATGGAGTATAGATGTCACTCGTTGACATTAGGATCTTGTTTGTAGTCAACGCCTTGGACATGACTTCGATCCAGGTACTGAGCCCATATTAGCATTTGATAATATGAACATATTGGATAAACAGACTGGTCCCGATCCTTTGTGCGATACTAGGCTAGCCATCCCGTTCTTATTTGAGCAAAGATCATGGCACTAAAAATCTGACTCATAATCTAGTTGAAACTATAGAGCAGGGTCTGCCAAACTGGGCCGAACCGCCTGGTTCAAGCAGTACCGAGCCGATCCGGTGCGAAACTGGGTCGGTTTGGCAATCCTATTCGATTCCTGCCAGAACCGCTATTGGATTGGCTGGAATCTGTCCTTTACTGACTGGATCCAGCCGGTTCGGTGCCCAAACTGGCCAGTTCGCACCGGATCAACCTGGTTTCGAATTGGATTGGGTATGGCATTATTGTCACTGCATTAGGTGGCATTGGGAAGGCTCAAGAGGACCTTTCTAATGCAATTTGAAAGCGGCTCCACCGCTTCTCCGTGCCAAAAAAATCTGTGAACAACATCAACTCAGGCTATCAGAAGGAAGATCCAAGGCTAAATAAGGTGTGCTTTCTCTTTTCTATCTCCTTTTTTTGAGGCTTGAAAAGATAGCTTAAAAATTGCAAATAAGAGAAGATTATGCCAAAATTTTTGATTTGGGCTTATTTTTTTATCTGTTGTAGATTTACGGATGAAGTACACGCTAACATAAAATTTTTTAATTCTTGGATTATATATATTTTTAAAAATTAAAATATCTTTTTGGATTCTAAAAGGATAAATTTTAAATATAAATAAAAAATAAAAAATTATAAAATCAAAAATGTATTTAGGAGCATGCAAGCTACTCTTTATAAAAATTGGTGTCTATTTATTCAACTTTTGATTCGATCATGCACGTAGTGGCCTAGGTCTAAATTTAGAAAAAAAATGAGAAATAAGTAGCCTTTGATGCATGCTCGAGGGCCTATAAAATTATTTGTAGCATCCATTATTATGTTCTACATGAATCTGAGCTGAATTTAATTATTTTAAATATTAATATTTATTAATTATTTTTAAATTTAAAAAATAATATAAAATATATAAATAATATAGAAAATTAAAAAAAATAGTAGTACGTATTACATAATTCAAAAGTAATTTTTGAGGTAAAAAAATCATATTTTTTGAATTTATGATATTTAAACATATTTTTAAATTTAAAAATTATTAAAAATATATAAATAAATAAATAAAATTAGGGTGATAAATTTGATGTATGTTTTAAGGTAAAGAAATATCTATGTCGTAAATTAATTTTGCTATTTTTAAATAATTGATAAACTGACGTACTTGATAAACCTGCAGGAATAGAGGTATAAAGAAAAAATAAGGATCGAGTGCGTGACATTGGCTGGGACCATGGGTAAATGCTCTTGGGCCGGCATCATTGGAGAGGTAACCGGGTTGAAGCAACACTTAGTTGGTGGTTATTTTGACGTATTTATGTGCCGAAAATATCTACAGAAGGATCGACAGCTGATGAAGAAACACTTCACTGATTTTAAAGTAGTGAAAAAAAGGATTGCCAAGAAGAAGGCAGAGATGGACCATCAAGTGGTAGAGCCATATTTCTATCACTCTAGAAAGATAAAGGAGGCGTCTGCTCTAGATGACGAGAAGGCACAAATCCAAGCTGCAATGCAGGCGAGTCTGGATGATCAATGGCGGCATGATGAGGTGGCCAGGCATAGGGCTCGATTTGGACCCTTGTACTGTGAGTCGGGCTCCGATTTTATGAGCAGCAGGCCAGATCCAGAGTTCAGAAGGACCATCTCAGTCAGAGAGGCCGTCAGCAGAGGCGATGGGCAGATTGCATCCATGCTGGAGGCTTTTGGTAGCAGAAAGAAGTCATTTAGGGATATTCCACCACCAGCAACAATTCATGATTTAGATTTATGTCTTTTTCAGCAGAGATTCAAAGCAGCAAAAGATTGACTCAATGCTGAAGAAGGATAAAAAGAAGAATATGTGGCGAGCTATTGGATCTTAGTTCCACTTTAGCCATATCCTAATGCCATTCAGACTGCCGGTCTCGGCGTAGATCCTCCAGGCCCGAAGGATATCTACAATGAGCTTTTTGACAATAATAAGATAGGGCTAGAGAAATGGATTGTCCCCGACAAAAGCAAATGACTCATATATGGACTGACTGTGATGTGTGATGGTTGGACCGATCCTACTAAGCGGAGCATCATTAACTTTCTGACACTGTGATATGAAAATTTTTTTCTGCAAGTCGGTTGATGCTTTTGATCAGGTGCACGGCGCGACTTATATTCTCACTTATGGAGGAGGTGATTGATTAAGTAGGAGAAGAATGTCGTGCAGATCATCATTAATAATGGGCCGTAATATAAGACCATCGGAGAGATTTTGACTACATTTTCTGGATTTCATCTGATGTACATTGTATCGATCTTATGTTGATGAATATTGCGAAAATTCGTAGGGTGCAACAGACAGTGGAGACAACCTAAACTATCACCAAGTATATTTATGACCATACGTGGATCCTTTCACTGATGAGGAGGTATGCAGGAGAAGAGATTTGGAGACTAGGAGTCACACGGTTTGTTACTAAGTTGTACTTGATAGCCTTCTTAAGAAGAAAGTAGCCTTACGTCAGATGGGCTTTTTGCAAGGTATGTCGAACTAGTACCAATAGGCGTACCGATCGGCTACCGGACTGGTTCGGCGCCGGTTTGGACCGAACCGATTCGGTACCAAATCGGTACCACTGGTTCGGTCTAGTTTCTAATTCTGCACGCTTTTTTTTGGAATTCTCTCTTTTCGAACTTTTCTATGAATTTAAGTGTAATTTGATTTTTTTTGTTGTTTTTTTTTATGTTTTCTGATGTTTCTATGATTTCGGTTTAAGGTTGATAATGCATTAGCCAAAAAGTTTCTGATGTCTTTTTCTATGTAGCCAAAAAGGATACAGTGCGTGCACTACGACAAAAAAATTTGGAATCGATGCGAACCAACCGGTTCACACCGGTTCCTAGCCATACCGGATGGAACCGTTTGGTTCCGTCCGCTACGCAACTAGTATCGACCGGTTCTATGAGGTCGGAACCATTTTTTAAAGCCGAATCGGACCGGTCAAAGATCAGATCGGTTCGGTACGGGCCAGTTTAGCATTTCTTGGCTTCCTGTATCACATGATCGAGAGGGCAAAGACCTGGGAGTACATTGAGGCTGATCCAATGCATGCTTAGGAGTACATTGACATTATTGAGCAGTGGTGGGACTACTAGATGGGTAGAAACTTGCATCTAGCAGGTAAGCAAGAATATTGAAAATTAGACTGCTCCTATATTTGTTTAATTTTACTAAAACAATAACGCACTCTATGTGTAGCATACTATCCGAACCCTCGGTTTCAGTACATTGTATTTAGAATCGATATGGATGACGAACTTTTGACCGCTCTCTGTAATGTGATTTACAAGATGGAGCCAGATCTAGAAGTCGTAAACTTATATCTAGAAGAGGCAAGTTAATTTAAGGGACGTGTAAGTTAACTGATATCTTCTATCATTAATATAGTACAACATAGTTCTTTTCAACAGACCAAAATATTTAGAGAGGGCAGCAACAACTTTGGAGTATCGACAGCTGTCGTAAGTAAGAAAAATATGAATCGAGGTATGTTACACATTAGGAGGACATTTACATAGTATTAGATAGTTACTAATATGGACATTCTTGTTGATCCTTACAAAGAATGTCTTCGTTAGTTGTATCGGCAGCTTTCCCAATGTTTGTTGTCTTGGATATTCTTGTTGATCTTCACAAAGAATGTCTTCGTTAGTTCTAGCAATGACATGAACATTTTCTGATACTCGTCCAAACTTTGCACCTTCAAATTGTATATTTTTTATTTTCTTTCTTCCCTAGTCTGTATAGAATGTAGGTTTGATCCTCTATGAGAAATGTCATTCCTGCTTGAAGCTTTTACATGAATTCTCTATCATTATAGTCCATAAAAGGAAATTCTTCTCCCTTTTGTGATTGATACTAAAGTCATTCTTAATTTCAAATTTCCAAATTCTTAGATGATTTGAGGCATTCAGCATGGTTGTTAATATTGTCTCAATTTATATAGTGATTTGATGCCTGTCTTGTGCATGACCAGAGTGTGCTAGAGTATGTGTTGAATATTTAGTTAATTTCAGTTATTATTTTGCGAGTGGTATGCAATATTGTTTTCCAATGTTCTGAGATCTTGTAAGTCATGTTGTTGCAATGGTGCAGTGAGAAGGTTGCTCTTCAATCTTTGAAAGCCAGTGATTGGCATTTGGAGGGGGCTTTTGACTTTTTCTATAGCCAACCGCAAATTAGAGCAGTGACTGACTCTAGACATCTTGAAGAGCTTTACAATAGATACAAAGGCAAGTTATGTGACTTACAGTCTCTCACATTTGAAGAAATATTATATTCTGTAACTAGTTCTTAGAATTCCTCTAGTGCATAAATATCTGGATTGTAATATGATAAGAATATAGAGGATTGATTTGCTCCAACCTTTTCATTCACTCTTCTTAGCTCTGGTGTAAAGATCACACCTTTGAAATTTATGATTGGCCTAAAACTCATGCTTTTGCCTTTGGATAAGCTCTTAAGCTGTTTGTATTTTGATAACTTTATGAGTCGAATGTATCTTTATATTGACATGTACCTCTGACATGAACACATCAAGCTTTGAAAAGTTTAATTAGAGCAAGACTCTCCTGAACACTTCTTGCTCTAGCTTCCATATTGCACACTTAAACATCCCTAAGAGATCAAATTGCATTAGACACATGTTTATGACTTGATAGATTGAAGTTTAATGCATGTAATGAGCTTATCTTAGGGTTTTATTGGCCTGGGTCTCTAGATGAGCCCTTTACAGGTGATGCATCATCTGTCATTTGTATTCAAGGTCATCTTGATTTCTAGAATGCCATAATTTAAACTTCTATTTTCCCATATTTTCAATGAGTACATAGTAGGCGCATCACAATGAGAAGGTAATTCACAGTTGGAAATAACAAAGGGAAGAAATTGTATCCAATATTAGCATTTAAAACAATGAATATGCACCATGTGATATAGTTTGGTGGATGACAACTTACTAGATTTTATATAAAAACATTCGGAAATAATGAAGCGAAGAAATTGTATCCAATACTAGGATTTCAAACATTCAGTATGCACCGTGTGATATATTGTGACACATGCTAACTTAATAGGTTATATATAATACTATTTGCATGACAAAACAAAATGTGTCATATGACTACGATCTGTTTGGCTATTATGTGTTTATTTTAGAGGTATTTCAAGCCAACTCAGCTTCTTAACAATGCTTAATATAAGATAGCCTTTTAATTGCTTCTTATTGTAGAACGTGTAAGACATCAACTATTTTATTTCATTTATGGTTTAGGATTTTATTGGTTAATGCTCCCATGAATTACTTGCTTATAATCGTTAATCAGCATCATGAAGTTGCATTAGTTGATGCGAACCTCTATAGTCAGCTTTCCAAGTTTTGAAGGAACTTGGCAAAGTATTTGAGATTCATGTAACAGAAAGAAGTATTAGAGGAATACATATATAGGCTGATAAATTTTGTTTAGAAGATATCATTGTAGCTGCAAATTAAGGCTTCTGATTCATTTACAATAAATTACACAAAGTTTCCGCAAAATTGCTTTAGAAGCTAGGAATATTCTACAGATTGATACAAGTAATAAAAAGGGGGTATATTAGAATATACTATTGATTAAAGCAAGTAATAGATTAGGAGGAACTTGCCACGCATTTCATGATTTCCTTTTCATGTACCTTTATGTTAAATTGTAACAAAATTGGGAAACTTGGATAAAATTTGAAAATACTGTGTTAATGTCAATAAGTTTATGAGATATATGATTGTGTGACTTGAAAAGAATAGTTATGATGTTTGTAATGATAATAAATATGAACTCTTGGTATGAAGCTCATAGGCGCTTGATGATAAGATAAGAGAGGAAAGGACAAGTAGTCTACCATGACCAAAGTGAAGGTGCCAATTTGCAGGTTCATGGAAACCTCAAACTGGAGTATCATTGTATTGTTTCCTTATGTTGTGCATGTCTCATACGAATATGCTTTTCGATTGGACTTGGTAAATAGTTTGTGGTTCAAAGATTAAATAGTTCCCTAGACTTAACCAAACCTTGTCATCTCCTCTTTATCTAGAGGTTTCAAAATCTAGGGAAATTTTGGTGGTTTGCTCCATGGTTGCATTAACTTATATTGCAATTAACAAGGTAGCACTGTGTACTCTCCCATGGGCCAGCTAGTTTTGGTGGTAGGCCTTGTTCTTACCTAAAATTGCCTTTCTCAAGTTTTACCAATGATCCTAGGGGGTTGAGCTTAGGTTGAGGGTTGTTAATTCTGTGCAATCTTTTCGAGGGGCCTTTCAGGCCAAGAATTTTACTCCATAGATCCTGTTTGATAAGAAAAGGTTTTTAGGATGACGATGATGTCCCTTTGATGGCTATTGAGATTAACATTTGTGGATCAGAGTAGCTTTTATAATACAAACTCTACTTGCTACACATGCAAAGAGAGTTATGATATGAACTTTGTATTTTGATGTTCCATTAACGTCATCGCCTTGATATAAATTTGTTGCTCAATGTCACACTATGATGTGTATTCAGCTCTCATTTTGATCGTTTATATAGCTTCATCAGTTTTTGGAGTTTTGTCAAGAGGGCGAGCCTTAGCTCGATGGTAATGTTGCTCCATCGTGACTGGGAGGTTACAAGTTCAAAACACACAAATAACCTTTTTGCATGCGGGGTAAGGCTGCATATGTCTGAACTTCTCCAATCCTCGCAATGGCGAGAGCCCTGTGCACATGGTCACCATTTTTAAATTTTTGTAGGTTTGTTGACTTTTATGCCTCTCTTTTTTCTTCTCTAGCTTGTTAACTCTTATGGGTGGTGTGTCAACTAAGTGCCTGTTTGTGAAGTTTGTGCTGAATTCAGTGGGATAGGCTAGGAAGAGAGCAGCAACCAGTGGAAGGGGGAGGAAGGGGGCAGGGTTGTGGGGCTTGAACCTCATAGGATTAGAAACAAGACCTCTCAAGGTCTTTTTTTTAAAAAAATTCTTATGGCGAATTGAGGTTGCTACCCCTAGTGCAAGAAAAAAAGGAACCCTCTAAAGGTTTTTTTTAGTTCGACAGGGATGAGCCTCACTATATTTTTTTTAGTTCGACAGGGATGTGCCTCACTATCTTTGCTTTCTCTCTGCCTCTCCCCTTGGATCTAGCGGGATTTTGTCAAACTAGCCCTAAATTTGACAAGATTCTATCATATGTGATATAATACATGGGCCCATAGCCGAGATGCATCAGACTTAGGTTCAAGCCACACCACATGCAAGCACCGCCTTAGGCGGACCCATGGCACGTCGAGGAGCGGGCACTGCCTTAGGCGGTGTTGGTGGATAAGCATGGAAGGGGGGGGGGATGGGATATTAACAGAGAGCGCCTTGTTCTTTTCTCGCACACGACCCACATTTGAACCCTAGCTTACTCCATTGCCTTCCCTGCTCTCACTTCTCTCCTTCCACCGTGCCCCATGCCCCCAACCACTCTCTCCCTCTTTATCTTTCTCATTTTCTCTCGCTGCCACGCACCCTCTCTCGCTCTCACGCACCCTCTCTCGCTCATGTGCTCTCTCTTTCTCGCTCTCTTTCTTCTTTTCTCTATCTCTTTTCTCCCGGTCTCTCTCTTTCCTCTCTGAGCTAGCCTGAGAGGGGCTTCCATTGTGCCACCTCCTGCTCTTGCCCTATGAGAGGAAAACAAGGCAAGGCTAGTGGCTCGTTTCTCCTGTTGTAACGATAATTAGCCTAGGAACCAGGATTCTGGAATTTTTGGAAAATTTTAGAAGAAAAATTTGAAATTTTGGGGATTTTAGAAATTATTGTAAAATATTAGTGTGCCATTGATTTGATATTTGTGTGTGGTTTTTGGATTATTAGGTCTCGAGGAACCTCAACAAGGTGATCATATTGTCTGATTATAGGCATTTGTGAGGTAAATAAAATTTACATTATATAACATTGGTTTAAAATTAATTGTACAAATTGATATTGTGATTCCCAAAAATAAATTGTATATGAAATTTCATAGTTATGTGGAATTTGATTTAGCATTGCAATTCTGATAAGTAACTGCATGATTGAATCATCATAATGGGATCAAACATGCAAAATTGAAATTGTTGCATGTTCATATATAAAATTCAAAAGTGGTATAGAAGAAGAAAAGAAGATTTATATATGATGATATATGCATCACCTACTCTCAGCTTGACTATGTATGGATCCGGAAGCAATTATGTGACCTACGCTCTAGGGATTAAATGTGGGCGCGTGACCCATGCCATAGGGGATGTATGTGGCTGTGTGACCTACGCCAGAGGGGTTAAATGTGGCTGCATATCCTAAGCCACTGGTAGTGAGTGCGACCTCATAATCACTGTTCTTCTTAAGGATCTTGTCGTAAGCGTTAAATATGGCTGCATGACCCACGCTATAGGGGATGTAAGTGGTCATAGTTTGGGTTGTAGAGCTAAGATGGATTAGAAATTTGATACTCAGGGTTCAAGTATACGAATATGAGTATGATTGTGAGACTGGATACTTATTTTGACTCTGATATGATGTATCAATTTGTTAGGTTGATACTATTGAAAAGATGAAATACATTATGTCAGTACATGGATGTTATTGAAAGAAAATGTTATTTACTTGTACAGATGTATCGTGCTGTGTATAATTTTAATGAATTAAATTACTTGATATGGCTTGATCCAATTATATAAAGTGAATTTGTTACTTACTAATGTTTGAAGCTCATAATCTTCACGCAGTTTTCCTAGATCGCGAGACTAGGGATTAAGTGAGTACTAGCTTTTGGGGGAAGCTCCTTAGAGGCGAGACCATCTTGGTAATTTATAGATTTAGTTTTAGATTGTGTATATTATAGTGTCGTCTGTGGATTGTGTATGAAATGAAATACTAAAGGTTTGAGTTACAAATCTTGGAAGAAGATCTCTGTGTATGACCTATAGTGGTGGTGTATGGATATATGTGATATTTTGGTTTAATAGTTTAGTTGTTTTGATAATCACTACTACCTGTTTATGAATTATATGAATTCTAGATTATGTTGGATTCATTGACAGGTGGAATGCCTTGCATGCTTATAGGGCCAACTCCTGTAAGTATGCAGCGACTGTCATGCCCTCGAATTGTAATTCTGGGGTTGGGGGCATGACATGTGACCTGCCTGTTTTCTTTCTCATAGCCAATCACAACATCAACACATGTTCATCCATGTAATGCAATGTCAAGCCTCACTAATCACTGTGAACATACATACAAAATTGTTTCTCCTTTGAAGTTGTAGGCATGGGCCATATCTCATCTAGTGTGTCATGAACCATGCCTACTTGTTTAATTCCATCTCCAATATCTTGAATGCCATCATTCATAACCAGTGCTAGATTGAAAATCCAAGAATTGAATCTTCTACACTTTCCAAATCATACTTCTCTCAATGATTACATTATTCATATGTTCGGTTGCCGATGGCATTGGAATGCCCTCATCTTTTGTTTCATTTAGATGATCCTAGAGGATGCAACCATGTTCCACCACATGGGTTTGGACAACGTCATGATTATGTGCGTGTTGGGAAGCTTAGCTTGCATTTGCTGGTCCATTGGTTATGCATTTTGTTATTTAAAACTATATATGAGGCATAACATCGTTCATGCAAGATGTTGTCATGGGCTTATAATGAGGATCTCTACAGCTTTTCTATGTGATAAAAATGACCAGCATGTCTAGCCTTTTTTAAGGCTTAAGTTTTACTTCATTCTTCCACGTGTGCCGTATCTAGATTTTTCGAATAGTGTGACATGCTATCCTTTTTTGAGCATGGTATTTGATGGGTTGATGCCCTGTGATTATTGTCATGATGCTGAAACGCATCTTGAACTTTTAGTGGCTTTTCTGGTGGCTTGCAATGATGTCAAGCATGCATGCCAATTTGCTAGTTGAATGTTTACAAAATAATTTTAGTTTGCTATCTTCACATGAGTGAAATCACAATGTTCCAACAGTTGTGGTTCATGAATAATTCTATCCTGTTTATGGTCTGAGTTCTATCAACTGATTGATTTGACACTTGCACTTAAGTTGTATAGGTAAAATGGGAGCAACAACTGTCTTCCACTATATTAATGACCCATGTTTTATCACATCCATGGAATGTGCCAGATTTTGTACTTCGCTTATAGCTTGGTGATTGCTGAGTTATCTTGATGATCAGCACTGTTCAATTGAACTTGAACCACCATTCAGTCTGGTATTGTATGATTGACTGCCATTTCCAAGACATTTTCATGCATGCACTTCACTCCCTTGTTATCAGAAATATTTGGGATGCTTGCTGCTGAGTTGTCTTGATGCAGAAAGTACCAAATCTGAATCCTGGATTACTGGCTTTTGTTATAAAATATTTGTGCTCAAACATAATATCTTTGTAATATCTCTACATGATGGTGATGGACTATGATAGGACATGAAATGATGCAGAAGTTGGAGTAATTGATAAGAAAGGTTGACCCAAATCCCAAATTTTTTGGGATATTAGTGATCACCTTTAAATTATATTTAGCATTCTGAAATTGTATGGATGGCGGATTTAGATCCTTCGGTCTTATCACTTTATTAGTTTTCCAACTTATCAACTCTCATATGTGATAGGAGATGTTACAGATCTAAGATAATCAATTACCCATAAGAGGGCCTTAGGCCCATTTGGCATTGCTTTTGGAGGGCCAAAAAATGCTTCTTAGAGAACCATAAACTCTTTTGGGAGATTTGAAGGTGTTTGGTAAAACTTTTGAAATAGCTTTTTAGCTCATCCAAAAGCTGAAAAAGGTCTACTAAGGAAAAGCTTTAATTTTGAGCTTTTAGGCAACCCTACTTGATATAATTTAAATTAATTTTTAAGTTAACAATATAAAATATAACATAATATAATATTATAATATTATAAAACTATATTATATATAATATGATATTATGATATTATAATATTATATTTCTATCATCCTTATTATATTATAGTAATCATATTATAATAATATAATATAATTATACTACATTAATTTTATATTATAGTACTTTTACAATGTACTAAAATAATAATATCATATTATTACATTATTCTAATAACATTATATGATATCATAAAAAATATTTCTATACTTTCTAGTAAATTTAAAAATTTATTCTTTATTATATTATTTAGGTTAATTATAAATAATTTATAAATTAAGAATATTTTTTAATAAATGATAGTACAAATAGTTAGACATTTGAAAATACTATTTAACATCATTTATGATCATTTTCTAATACTAAAAGCACTTTCTCAATTTGGTTATCAAACAGATGTTAAATTTTCGTAGCACTTCAGAAATATAGTTACGAAGCAGCAAACCACTTTTTATTAAAAGCTCTACTAGTAAAAAGTTCTATAGGCAAAAGATCTACTACATGCAACAATGCCAAGTAAGGTCTTAGTTGTGTGAATTATTGAGTACTATGTCAGCCACCTTTATATTTGGTAATCTAAGTTGCCATTTTAAATTAATTATATTAAAAAAAGGAATCCCTGTTCAATCTTTTTCTATATGATCTACTATTATTCCAGTATCTTCTACGTATCATTGGTAGCGATGCGTACCGGGTATACTATAGTGTACCGATATCGAATCGGTACATAATGCAGGAGGTATACCGAGTGTTGGTATGCCGCACCGACCCCCATACCAGCTGTACCAATATTGTATGAAGATGTTACTAGTACAAGGTTTGGTATGGAGACGACGAATCTTGTTCCTAACTTTCTTCTGCTTCATAATCATTTATGGTTGCCCTGACTCTTTAAAAACAATTTAGTTAGAAAAGGGAGCACCATCATGTTTTTCAGTGCATGGTTTACCATTTATAACAGGTGGAGGTGTTGCTAAATGCTAATTTATTGATTCCCTAGTAATGAGTGATGCTATAGGGTGAACTTGATAAATAATCTATGAGGAACTTTCTTTTTTTCATGACTTACTGTTTTTGTTCATGATGCACTTCTAGATGATGAAATTGAGAAAGAAAATGCTTGGGGTGGGAGCTAGTTGGTTGAATACCTTTTCGGTAATTGTTACTTGAAGGCTATCATCCTTTTTTTATTGATTACCATATCTTTCATTAGTGCTGTTTGACTGATGAATTTGTTTTATTTGTAGAAAAAGTCTCGGGCCTATGAACTTTTTTAATCATAGTCACTGTCCATTTTGGCGGTGAATTTGTGTATAGGCAGATCAAAATCTTAGAAACTGACAGAATTATGAGCTATTTTAAAACATTGAGGAGCTGGGCACAGTGATGATCTGGAAATTTAACATTACTGGTGTTGGGTGATTTTGAACACTATCAGTCACTCAAACAAGACTATCCTCTATGTTATGTTTTAGATATTGAGTTTCAGCATTGGCTACATTGTCACTGAAGTGATAAATAAGAAATATTATCTAATCTGTTCTTTTCACCCTGTCATTTTTTTATTTGGTCCAAATTACGGGCACAAGTTTATTATGCTGAAGATTGTGATTCCAGCTAACTTCTTTGAATTTTGCAGACCCTTATGTTGATATGATCATGGTTGATGGTGTATCTCTTCTTTGCAATGATTTGCAGGTAAGTTTTGGTTAGTTGTATTCCATAAGTCTTGGTTGTATTTTCTTGTGTGCTCTCATTTTATGTGTTTTTTCTAACTATGCTTTGACCTTCTGCACCAAGTTATGTATAAATTTGTCAGTTGTTTTAGATTCTCTAAATATTATACAAGTTTTGATTTATTTAGTAATTCTTAATTCCCCTTACCCTCCAAAGCTGAGCTTTCTGATGGGATAGAAGCCCACAAGTTTGATATTATCTATGCGATCTTTCAATGAATTTAAGAATATAAAGCAAGTATACAAAAACAATAATCACAACTTACAAGTCATAAGGCAGAAAACAAAAAAAAAAAGGCAAACCAAGAAAATATTTAGAAATTTTCTGTTGAAAAACAAAAAAATTGAAGTATATATTCTCCTCCTCCTCCTCCTATCTATTGCTCTTTTTCATGACCTGCTGTTGTTTTAGAATGGATCTTATCCATGTATGTAAAGGAAATCTGAGTGGATTTCTGATTGGGATAGTTGGCATTGTTGGGATGCTTGTGGATAAAATCTGTTGTTTCCACTTGAAAATACCTGAGCCGGTATCTCAGCCAAAATATAGCAGGCAGTCTCTGGTAGGATAAAAAAACCTATACCTTGGTCCAAACTATTTTGTCTGATATAGACTGATATATCCCGATGTACTGACTGATATGCTATCAAAAGATTGGCTGGGTTTTTCAATTTTGCTTTCTACAATCTTAAATTTAAATTTTAATCACTAAAAAAATCAAATAATTATATTAAGATGGAAGTTAATCAGGGTCTACCATATTAACTGGGATATCAGAAATCTTGATTCCTATAGTATCAGTTGGGATCTCTGAAATCTTGGCTTTTTCCTATTTTTAACAAATTTCTTATCTCAGCCGAGATAACCCGAGATCCTGCTCCATCTCGGTATCAGACAATTTCTGGGATGGCTGAGATCTCTTTAATTAAAAATATTATTTGTTAGGGACAATTCCTGCAGACAATTGGGTTGTTAATTTTCTCTTTTTTTTTTTGCTTTTTCTTTTGGTGGGTAGCAGGGGGTTTTTACCCTTGGTTGTTTTGGTGATGTCACCAAACATGTGTAACATTTTACTTAACATCTTACTGGTAAAAATCCATTTTTCTTTCACAAAAGAGGTAGAAGACCTGAATGGCAGGAGTACATAAGACTTTGCCATGCAGATTATGAAAAATGGGGTTTAGTGGCCCAAACTACACACCAAATTCGCATCGTATTATTGGTGATTCTTCGTGAGAACATAATGTGCTTCATCCATGCAGCATAGCATCCCACTTGCACCAACTAGTGTACCTGCATCAAAGGGGTGGTCAAAAACCTGGAACACCTCATGGAACTTGAGCTCTTGACTACCTGCTAAGAAGGTGGTGTTTGAGACAATGCATCTTTCAGATTGTTGGTGAATTGCATTGTCTTCAAGTTCTTAAAAGTCTAGATTATTAACTACCATAACTCTTGATTCCTATAAAAGTCCAAATATCTAACATGGTCGATATCCGAATGCTGTATTTGATTTGGTTGACAACTTTTTCATATTGTTTATTATTGGTAGGAAGTCTGCCAAGGGGTCCCATTGTAATGGGAAAAGTATTGTGTGATGATCAACAATGATGCTTGCTTAAAAAGCTTATGATATTTAGATTGTATATTTATTAGATTATGTTACTAATATTAGGTTGGAGAGTGTCAACCCAACATGTTGTTGGTTAGATCCATTCCTACTAGTTGAGGCTCCACTGGGTGTTCCCATCTTCGAAATACAAAATCTTACCTAAGCTTACCCTTGAATAGACACATTACTTTGTGGCGAAATACCCTTGATGAATTTTGATTGGGCCACATAATAATTATGCTTGACATGAATATGATGTAGTTCTGGTGGACGTTTGAGGATTGCTTGTGAATAAATAGATTTTAGTTTGGTTGAAAACAGAAAGAGAAGAATTTAATAAAATTGAAGGAGAAAGGAAAAAGATGGGATATGGAGAACAAGGGAGGAAGGGCCTACAGCTTTCTTTCTCTCATTAAAATTCCCAGCTTATCTGTCCAATCACCCCTCAAATAGCCAGTCACTCCCCATCTTTTAATGGCTTCAATCAGCTATTTTTTTGGTTCCTAATAGGTTTTTTCGAATAGAAAACAATTAGCCAGCTAACATCCATGGGAACGGTGTGGTCAGTCTCTTGTTGATTCTTTTATTTTAGTTGGGCTGTGGAAAAGGAAAGTAAATTTAGACCTATTGGGTGCTGGATTCTAATTTATTTGGGCATCCATTAGACCTGAACTACTGACCAACTACAGGAAATAATAATCTGTGCTGTTAGGCATCCAAAACCCTTCCGACATCTACTTAACAAATCTGAAACTTAAACTGGAAGATAACATAAGGGAACAAAACTTCACTCATGTCCAAGAAAAGGGCTGGTCAAATCTTTAAAGTTGACCTTTTTGTTCAGTGGAAAGGGGTGGCTAAATGCCTTGTTCTTCTGCTTCTTTGCTGCTTTTAGTTGTTCCAAGATCTAACCAGATCGATTTGCACCTTAGTGGAGCTGTAAAAAACCATGAGAATAGTATGACATGGTATAATTACTGTGTGACTTTCCCTTATCCAACGTATAACAAAATTGAGACATTTTAATACCAATGATTTTTTAAGCCAACTTCTGTTTCATGAAAAAGATAAATCAAGCATTTGGCTACTACAATTAATGTCATGACCTTAATTTAAGAAATAACAATAACTCTTAACTCCCTTTCTAATTCTTCATTTTGTACTAGATTTGAACCTTGTTGCAACTGATTTAATTGGAAAAACTATTGAGTTCAGCTGCTTTATAACTACTCGGCAGTCTTGACTAATTGTAATGAATATCCCCCTGTCCCAAGAAAAAGAGCACACACAAAAAGAAGACCCCCATGAGCAAAAGGAGTAATGTGAAGTTTTGAACAATGCTGGATTCCTAAGGCAGTTCTTTAATTTGAATTGTAATTAATATTTATTTTATTGGTTTTTGCATCCTTTCTATTTTGATTTTATTTTACCTGTTCTCCCTTATTCTCTTTTTGACCTTCTGAATCAGACTTGGGTAGACTGGGCTAATCAGTTTGGTTTTAGACCATTGATTTTCAGTCTTTTGGAAAGTACATGAAAATAAGTTTAATAACCAAAATCTTCACTTCCGTGTTCCTCTTTGCATGTGTGAAACCTTCTGTTGCACTCATTTAGGGCAGCGTTGGCTCTCTTTAGAAGTTAAAGCCTGTAAGGTTGGACCCAGAGGTGCTCGATAAGCCACTTTGGAGACAAATGACTGGAATGACAATTTACTGATACCACGCATGCTTGATGACAAAGCAGCAGAAACATCATGTTAAGATTCTAAACCTTACAACAACCATGAATAGCCATGTGTCAACAGTCTAATGCTTAATATTAATCAAAATTTTCTTTGTAGTGTAAATTACAAGCATACATCATATACATGACCTTGAATTTCTTGGTTTCTTTATAGTTGCCAAGATTGAACCTCTAGGTTATGTCATGGTTTCTGTTTCTCAAATTTGTACTCATGGTATGTTGGACCAACCCGAACCAGGCGGTACGGAATGTACCATACTATATCGTTCGGTACCGGTGCCCGGTACAGGCGGTGTACTGACACTTGGTACACCAAAAAAAAATCCGTATCATACTGTACCGATATTGTGCTAGTATGGCATTGGTACGGGGTCCGGTACTGAGACGGCGAACCTTGTTTGTATTATGTTATTAATTTTTTTTCCTCCCTATTCCCGTTAGCACGCAAATGCACTATGAAAACTCTTGCCTGGCGCCCACGATCCTGTTAGCTGTAGTTGTCATTTAGCTGGATGGGCGTGTAAAATTGCATTTGGTAATGAAGAGAAATATTTGTGCATGTGTCCAACACATAGCAGAATAACATTAAACCACATCTGGAAATGTTTCCAAGTCTAAGATAGCTTCCATTCTGTGGAAAAGGAATCAGATATTTGAAATCCCAATAATCAAGATTGTGATAGTCATTATTCTGAAGTCTAGTGGATGAGTCCATTCACCATTTCTGATGAAAATGTGTGTTGTTATTTATCCTTAAGTTCTCTTCATCTGAAAGGTCATTCTTTGTATGCATGCGTACATGCACGCGTGTATGCATATCCTATTTGGACTCCAGACATATGGAAAACTACATGATGGAGGTGTCAAATTTCTATTTATGTTGGTAGATATATAATGTTGTCCTGATTGGTCCGTAATCATATTGTTCAGTCTGTGACTATAATTGCAAGCGTGATATGCCATACTGGTCCAAACTGGGCAGTACGGGATGTACCGTACCGGTACCGGTACGGATGGCGTACCGGCATTCGGTATGCCAAAAAAATTTCGTGTTGTACTGTACCGTACCGACACTGTGCTAGTGTGGCACCGGTACGGGGTTCGGTACCAGTACGGAGAACCTTGAGTGCAAGAGATTGTATGCATGCTATTAGTTGGAGTGCTCTTTCTTCTACTTTCTAGTTGTATATGACAAAGGAGAACCATCAAGATAAATTACTTGAAGTAATCTTTCACTTTCCCTCTAGTTAGATATTTTGTGAACCAAAAAAAAGACTATGGTACAAAATATAATTAACCAGTGCAGCATTTATGTATACTTGGTTTTCCTGAACCATGCAGCTAGAAGTTCTATTTTCATCATTTGAGTGTTTATTTCATTCTTTCTTATAAATTCTCCACATGGCCATTGACGCTCTTCTTTTCATTTTTCTCATGCAGGTGGATCCTCAAGATATTGTAATGGTGCGTACATTTCTAATATGAGCAACTTCTTTCTTTGAATAAATTATGCTATTCTTAGCCAACAAATATAAATGGTTTTTATGTTGGACTGCTATGATAACGACTGTAACCAAGCTGGTAATTACGCAATGTGGCAACTTTATTTTTCAGATGCCTTTGCATTAACATGGTAACTTCCCAGGCATACTAAATTTCCAAAAGAAATTCTCTATAACCATGTATGAGTATTTGGATTTTAAGTAGAATCTGGAAGCTTTTCTATGGACTTGTCTAATGAAATTTGAGGATTGAATTTCAGGATTAAGTTTTGGCCTTTCTTAGATAGTTATTTTATACATGAAAGATGACTGCGGTTTGCTATTTATCATTGTCCTTTGTGTATGTGTAATTCTATAGGAACTTTGGAAGGTTGTCTCCCTGCTTGTATTTGTCTAGACTGGTGTATCCATTAATGTAGCTTTTCCTTGCCAAGTGGTTTTCCAAGTTTCATAGCAGACCCATCTCTTTCCCCAAGTTGCTTTCATTGGGAAGTTGGCAACAATTGAAAAAGGATCATCATCAGAATTAGTGTTCATCATAAACTTTTTTTAGAACTTTTAGATCAAATTCTAGACCATGAAGCCAACCACCTGGATGTGACTAACCTTGCCAGTTAAATTAGATTGTAGCTTGACAATTAGATAGATTAGTTTTGTTCAATTGGGAACTGCTGATGGCAAATAATGATAATTAGTTAATTGGTTCTGTTAACCTGATTTACATGGATGCTTCTTCTTCTGCGCAGCAAACTTTGTCAATATGCTAGGGATGCAGTTCACATAATATTTGCTATTTTGCTTTAAAATTTTACAGTAGTCACCTTTACGTTTACCTTCTGCAAAGGTGCTATGTGGCTGTTTTCTGTGTTTGCAACAGTTGGTTGTATCCTGGCATATGAAGGCTGCCACAATGTGTGAGTTCTCTCGGCAGGAGTTTATAAGTGGATTACAATCAGTTGGGTGGGACTTTAGCACTCTATGCTGATAGTTTTTTTCCCATTTTTATATTCAATGTTTTATTATTAAAGCAATAAAGGATGCCTGCTAAAACCAAATCATCTTCATGCAGGATAGATTCGATTGAAAAATTTCGTGAAAAATTACCATCACTGCGTACTGAGCTTAAAGATGAAAGTATGTACTTTCTAAATCTTCTGGAAGTGATATGGTATTTGCTTTATTAAAATGTGTTTAGAATTTTTGCTTGTGGAGTTACAATTTAAAAATAAAAGAAAGTGAAATCATATAGTACAAGTTGATGCAAATGTGTTTTTGGTGCTTGGTGAATATTTTCCATGTTTACACAACTTTATTTTGCAAAATGACTTCCATTGGGTGGAAAAGTGATATTTATTAGATTGATGTTTGCTTGGTTCTCTGTCATACAGATAAATTTTGTGAGATATACAACTTCGCATTTGGTTGGGCTAAAGAGAAGGTATAAATTAGTTGTTTTCGATTATAATCTGTTTTTCCTCTTAATGTCCTTGATCAGCTTTAGCTATTGATACAGTTAAAAAGGTTACTGAATGATTGATGATTTTATGTCATTTCCATGTTAATCATATTTTCCTTGGCCCTTGATTTTTCTTTTTTTGAAAAAAATGAATGATTAATCCCATCAACCAATTGTGAAATATAGTGATCCTTAATAAGAACTGTAACTCAATGACTTAGTAAGAGGTAATGAATTTTTAAAGAACAGAACAAATTGTGATGAGTCAGCCAAGTGAGAACAACGATTGACGAATTTGTGGAGCTTACATTCTTCTGTTAATCATGTCACTGCTTTCTGTTTTTGTCTGAGTTTTTTACATGCTGTGATAATTGCAGGGTCAAAAATCTCTGGCACTGGATACAGCTATTGGCATGTGGCAGTTACTTTTTGCTGAAAAGCATTGGCCCTTAGTTGACCATTGGTGCCAGTTCTTACAAGTAGGGCTTTTACCTTTTCCATTTAATAAATTTTGCTGCATGATTCCGTCAATTCAAATTTCTTTTATGAGAACGAAATTTAAATTACGTCGTATTTTTGCATCAACATTAATATATATAATAACTTACCTATTTTGATATATGATTTCTTGGCTTGATATAATATATATTTCCAAGTTTGTAACTGTAGAATACACTTATAGTGATTCTGCTGCATGCTTTGGCTGCACTTGCCTTTACACTTGATCCTTCTGGATGCATTTCTACTTTGTTCATCTAATTTCCAAATTACATTATCTAATTTCAGCACAAACTTTCTGATTCAGGTCAGGCATAACAAGGCAATCTCAAGGGACACCTGGTCTCAGCTATTGGAATTTGTCAAGGTACATGCAAATTGTTTGTTGAATATGTTTTTTCCAGTCTGATATCACAATTTATTTCTGTAATTACAGTAGGATACTCTAGGGCAATCCATGCAGATGGGGACATGCCTATAAAGGGCACATCCCATACAATCTCACATAGCAGGTACTCGCAAGCACCTATGCCTGCACAAGTTTTCCTGGAGCATGTGTTCTTTGGATTACAGCCTGCATTTGCTGGAGTTTAATTATAGGCAAACAGATGAGATATATCTAATTGTAATCTTTTTCATAATTTATAAGTTATTTGTTGGTACCTGGTACATAATATGATAAAAGTTACCTACTTCACATCCATATGTAGTTAGTTCTACTGTAGTGCATATATGCTGATATGGATATGTCTGTAATATATTTTAGAGTAAATTAAAAAAACCCTCTAAGATTAGGGATAAATTGCACTTACACCCAATAATTTGAAAAACCTACACTTACCTCTTGAGGTTTATTTTTATCCAAAACATTAACCCATATATCTTAACAGAAAATTAGTCAAACTGTTAACTTTAAATGGAAATCAAATGTCATATCAAAAAAAAAAAACCAAAATAACTTTAAGTGATAAAACAACCACAAAAACATAAGAAAACGTGTACCTTCTCTCCACTTAAGTGCAATTTTGACTTTTCATGTAAAATAAACAGTTTCACTAATGCCATTAATTTAACTGCGTATAAGTATAGGTTTTACAAACTATTGGGTGTAAGTGTAATAAATGTAAACCTTAGGGAGTTTTTTTGTGATTTACTCTATATTTTATTTAACATATTTATTGGTTGTAAAAATTCTTAATAATTTTTAAAAACTGCAGTGGAACTGCTAAACCTGAAACTTAGAAACCAGTTTTTAGACCTTGTTGCATGTGTATAAAAGCATGTACAATATTTCTATTTATAGAACATACATGAAAGCATGTACAATATTCTATTTATACAACATACATGATTTTGTTGTTCTGTTTACAATGTATGTGCTAGTTGGATGCACATCTAGGATTAAGTTTATTTCATATTTTACCATTCATTTTTCTAATTTGATTACATTTGAATTCTTTTTTCCTATTTATAATCGTGTTTTATTACAAGATCCATAGGACCATAACTGTTGTTCATTATCTTGTTTCGGATGAAACAATCCATTGATATGCTTGAAAATGGGAGCTTTTTGCCCCTGTAACGTAAAGATTCTCTGCTCGTTTTAGAACTTAAGGTATATTTGTGTGTGTGTGTGTGTGTGTATTCTAATTTGTTTCTTGTTCGGTGCAGACAATTGATCCTCAACTATCCAACTATGATGCAGAGGGTGCGTGGCCTTATCTGATTGATGAATTCGTGGAGTACTTATTCGAGCATGGGATCATCCAGCGTAAAAATTGAAAGGTAGTTGAGAAATGCATTGGGGCATTGGTCATAGCACACAAATGTACATCATTATCAATTTCGTTTCAATGTCTAAATAACCATAATTTGGCACTGGTTGCTCATAAATCTCATCAGTTGCTGCATAAAATTGACTTCACAAAAAACACTGATGCAACATTGGAAACTTGTGTGAATCTGAGAACCTGGTGATGGAAGAAAATATTCTACTCGTCTGGCTAGTCCAGTGAGTATATATTATTGGTATTAGTGATTCAACAATGTCCATGGTTACCATATGGTGATTGACTTTTACTATCATTTGGTAATTTTTGGTCAAAGCTGCTTGCGGTCATTTTTAATTAAAAGATGGGAACATTTGCGTAACTGTTAAGAAAAAGTAAGAGATGTTGATTTGGGAGATGTTACGTTCTTTCTCTTTCATATCAAAATTACCATTATACCTTCTTTTCCTATCACATCAAAATCTCTTCTTGGGTGTCAAACCACCCTATTCATAATTAATCTGCTGTGCAGGTGCCAGATGTGACAATATGAACCTTTTGCTCCAATAAGTGCAATTGATGGAATGCTGTAATTCAAATTAAAATGTTTATTTTTGATACTGGAAGATCTTGGATGGGTATATAAGTCCAAGATTCCTGTTCCTAGCTGGTTTATTATCACCTAACGGATTGCATGGAATAATGTACATAGATAAGCCGGTATAGCACTCATGGTATGCTGCATAATTTTTACTATTTTCGAGCATTCAGGTCGGAGGCTAAAGCCAGGACATCTCATTTTTATAGGTCATTTACTTGATTATGGATCTGCTAAAATGAAACCATTCTTGCATATTTATGGTTGCTGTGTTTTCATTGTGTTCATATTGTCAAAGATTGGCCGCATGGTAATTGCCAGTTTCATTGTTTTCTTGTGTCCCGTTGGAAGTGTTGCCTCTTCTTGGAATGCTTGCAGCACAGGAATTCCGGAGAGAGGAGGCGGTGGCGTGTTGTTGCCTCTCTCTGAGAGGGATTATAATTCCCATACAGCGTATGTAGAAGTGCAGTACTATTTCCAGTCTACGTAAGTATCATGTCAAGGGAAATTCATTGAAATGCAGTTTTAGGTGTACATGCTTGTTCTCAAGTATTGATTCTTGGGAAGTTTACACCACAGCATGGGCTTGTTAAATGCACTAACTTTGGGTATGAATACATGGGAGATCCAGCTGCTGCTGCTGCTGCTTCTCCTCCCTCTTCTTCTCTACAATGGGACATGGTATTAATATAAGCTAACTGGGAACTGAAACAATCAGTAAAGACTTTGAATAGTGTTTTACTCCCCATTGTTAGTGCACTGGGCAACAGCAGTCAGTTTAATTATTGAATTTTATATTGAGATAAAGTGGCCTTTATCAATACAGGCTGTTGCACGTAGCATAACATATTTGGAGGGTATAAGACTGTTGTTCCAGAGAACCAGATATGCGCGTGGGGTGCCCTCTTTTTTTTTTTTGGTACAAATGGGGTGTGGTGGGGTGCCCATTAATAGGTTGCTAAGACAACCATTGCAATCTTAACCAGCTTAGGGTCTCTACCTGTTTGGTAGATGGTAACCCATAGAAAAAAGGTGAAAATAAGGTCCGTCCATGCCAAGCAACAAAAAGTGGACAAGCGATAACAGTTTTACCGTGCTATATCTTTTCCACCAAAATAGTGGAGCGTTATAACGCGTAGTAGTAAAGTCCACTGATTACTCTTTTTTTATCGTCTCTATCCATTTTTTTTCTAACAAAAATGTGGGATGAAAATTTTATCATTGTGATAAAATCCCAATGAAATCTAATGTAATCTATTCCCTCGCTTATCCCCTATGTTTATTTTTCTAAACAAATGCTAAAAAATCTAGCACAATCCAAAACCTCATCTAGAAAGGCTAGTTGAAAGATATTATTTGGGTCCATTAGTTTTGTATAAGTATTCAAGATCCATCTTACATATAGGCTATAAAGAATTAAACATATACTTATACGGATCCTCTTGAATTTTTTCTATTTAAGTTCTAGTATCCTCACTAGACTAAGAGTCCAAATCCAGTTATAAGTATTATAAATCCAATCACAAACATCATGATCAGTTTGAGGTCAAACCAAATATGCCTATAATGTAATATTCTCCAATCCACATAGGTCATGGCTTAGGTTCGTTCTAATACTATTTATTACAACCTAGGACCTCATCCAAAAAGGCTAACTAGATGATATTATTGGAGCCTAGAAGATATTATTTGGGTTCTTTAGCCCTATGTAAGTATCCAAGATCTATTTAGTATATAGCTGATGTGAGACTAAATATATACTAGCATAGGGTCCTCTTATAATCCCTCTATTTAAGCCCAAGCATTCTTGCTAGGCTAAATATTCAAATCCAATCACAAATACTATAAATATAATCATAAACATTACAAACAGCTTATGGTCAGCTCAATTAGGCCCCCTAGTTCATAAAGGCTATGGGTACGTTCACTCGGAGACCATTTGTTACAACCTAAACCTATTATAATCCTTTTATTTAAGCCCAAGCATCATTGCCAGGCTAAAGATTCAAATCCGATCACAAATACTATAAATTCAATTATAAACACCACAAACAGCTTATAGTTAGCTCAATTAAGCTCATGCTAAAGTGTCACCTAGTTTACAATGGCTATGGGGCACATTTGCTCGAAAACTATTTGTTACAACCTAAAATCTTACTCAAAAAGACTAACCGAAAGGTATTATTCAAGATCCATCTAATGTATAGGTAATATGAGATTAAACACATATCCTACTCCTTCACAATATAAAGTATAAGCTTTCAAAATTTATTTTGCCTACTAAACGGTGCCTAAATAGCCGTTGCCTAAATAGCCGTCCCCTTCCATCCCTGGCAAGCTTCAGCCAATGTAGTAGACAACTGTCTTTGTTACTATTCCTTTCCCAAATGAACTCGTGCACAATTAGACCAACTTTCATCCCAAATAAAATCAGGAACCCAGGAACAAGTAAACTGGAAAATATGAACGACATTAAGAAGATTGTAACAATGGTCATAGGGACTATAAGAGAGTTTGTCTCTCTTCCACTTGGAGAGCTTGGATTGAAACTTATCAATAAGAAATTGATTCTCACTACTGCCCTCGATCTTTCTTACTGGGCAAAAAAAAAGACTGCCCTCAGTTTTGACATCTAAATGCTTAAAAAGGAGACGACCAACCTAGTGGCAAAGGTTTCAAGCATCTAATCTTTGAAGGAAAGGATGAATCCTATTTGGTAAGTAAATGAACGATTTGTTAGTGTTAATCTTTTGATTAGTAAGACATGGATAACTATCACGCACACACTAAACATCATTGGAATCCTTCACAGAAGCCTTAGTTGGGTCGAGGAGTGAGTTGCATGTTTTGATGAAATGTTTGGCCAAGTTAAGCATGTTTGGAGGGGTCCTAATCGTGGCTCCAGCGTTCTTTGTCATGGTTTTGGGGCTGATTCTACTTGGTTCTAAGAAGAGAATTTAGCAATGGAACCAGATCCTATCTATGGAATCCAAGAGGCATGATGAGAGATTGTACAACAGAAGCAACAAGGTAGAGTGCTTTAAAAACATTTGTAGGTGAGAGAAAAGGCCGCGACAAAAATCTTACTATAGGCTTGTTTGAATGATTGAGCTAAAAATCATAGAATTATAGGTTTGGTTAGGCCTATATTCATAAATACCTAGGAGTATCTTTAGAATGGGCCAGTCCGAATCTCATAGGAAGAAAAAGGATCCTAGCCTATATTCATAAGTATCGTAGAGTAGCTTTGGAGTGGGTCAACTCAAGTCTTTAGGGGAAAAAAAAAAAAAGACTTCAGCATACCTTTTTTTCCCCTCCCTATAGGGTCTTTTTTTTCTCCCCTTGTGGACTTGAGCCGACCCACTCCAAAGTTATTTCTAAGTATTTATAAATATAGGTCTAGCCCAATCTTTAATTCTATAATTTTGCCGTTGTACTAGCCCAACCCATGAATCCTATAAAGATTTTCAACCCAATCATCTAAATAGGTTATATAGCTAGGTCCTAAAACATGCTTGAGTTAACAATGACAAGAGCTTTGTCTAGACATGGAGCAAGTGGAACCACTTGTGAAGATAGATGAAGCATCTTATTCTACGAGAGATTAGAAGAAGTTCCATTGCGAGAGAGGACATAGGTGCTAAGAGTAGCCAACGTTGGTAGTTATATAGTCGAGGGGTTTGATCAGTTGAGCAGATTGGAAGAAGTTTGATATCATTGTGGAGGGAGAGCAATGGAACTAGCAAGCAATAGAGCTTAGCAAGAGATAGTTGAGTGATAGATTTATATCGAGACTTCTGTATAGATTGAATATTCTTTGTATCAGGCTTATCTTTGCACTAGTGTGGCTTCTTGGAATTTCTTCTTTTATTTTTTAATTTGTTCTGGCTATTCTTTTATTTTTTGTTTTTTTGTTTGGAGTAAATTAAAAAAAATTCAAAAATTTATGTTAATTATACTTACATCCAATAATCTGTAAAATCCATACTTATACGGTGTTAAATTAATGGGGTTAGTGAAACTGTTCATCTTATGTGAAAAGTCAAAATTACCCTTGAGTGTGAGGAGGATATATTTTTTATGCTGTTAATTTGTTGTTATATCACTCAAAGTTATTTTGGTTATTTTTAATATTTTTTTTATGAGACATTTGGGTCTCATTTAAAGTTAATAGTTTGACTAATATTTTTTAGGTCATAAGTTAAATATTGAATTAAAAATAAACCTCAAAGGGTAAGCATAGATTTTCAAATTATTAGGTGTAACTATAATTTACTTCTAATTTTAATGGGGGGTTTGTAATTTACTCTTTTATTTATTTGGTACCTATTCCATCTCTAATGAAATGTGTGGTGACTGACCCCGCTATTTTGTTCAAAAACACAAAGGGAGAAAGATATAGCACAATGATGCAATATAGGGCAAAAGCAAGAAGAAAGAAAAGAAAATTAATACCATACCTGAGATACCAGAAGAAAATTTAAAATAGATAGTAGATGCAGTGATCACCAAGATTTACCAGGATAACATCCTCATACAAAATACAAATATATACTTGACAACAATAAAACAACTTATTCAAAATTTAATAGGAAGATTATAGCAAATTGTTTCATTATTGTAGGTACAAAATTTCCGTCATAACCAAAATTGGATACAAACAAGACAATAATATGCTAATTTTGAGACTTACAATAATCAGAAAAAGTCAAGGAGCTAAGGGCCATATTTGTTTATTATAATAAGTTGAGTTGAGCCCTACTAGGAACATACATAAATAAACAACTTGAAGAAATTATTTTTCATGAGATTAGAATCTAATATCTCATATAGACCAAACCTAGAAACTTACTACAGTTAGCAAACAGTTAGCTTTAAATAAAATTGCAATAGCCGCTAGCTATCTATCTATCAATGATAATAGAAATAATAAATATTAACTTTTAAAATGAAAATTATCAGATAATAACAACAAAAAATGATGGTATCTTCAAATAAAATCAATATTATTGAATCAAGCTAGGAAAAATAAGTTGTAATGACAACTACCATACACGATAAGAGATTGTCCATTGATGGTGATAGAAATGATAGCTATTAGTGGACAATATTAGATAATACAAGAAAAATGATGAAAAATTTTTAATAAATTACTATTCTTAAAATACTATATTATTTTTTTTATCACCATCTTGGTATGTTCTAAGAATATCTATACAATTTAAATAATTATAATACAAATAATGAGATTATGGACAATATAATTGTTATGATGAATGCGTGAAAATTTAAACAATAGCTTTCATAACCATCAAATAGCATAATAGAAAGCTTGGAACTATAATTTCTTTAAATCATCATACGTAACAAAATCTCAACAATAAAGGTATTAGAACCATATATAACTTTTGAGCATTTTATAGGGAGGCACTGCACAATCTAAAAGGAAAAGATAAATATTTGTACATGTACTCTTACTTTTAAGTGCAAATACTAATTTTATCACTCCAAATATCACTTACTTAATAGACTAGATTTATGAATGAAGTACATAATAAATTTCTAAATCCTCAAGGGAAAGTTCAGTGCATGCGACATTTATGAAAGCTACTTATATTAAGAATTTAAGATATTGATAAGAATCATATAGTAAACTTCATCATTTATTGCCCAAAAATAACTGTCAAAGTATATGTATCTTATCATGGGACAAGAATGATTCAGCATATATGAGCTTTTCTACAGTCTAAAATAAAAATATGAAACAATATGCACTAAGATCTAAGGGAAATAAAAAATTTTACGAAAAACAAAAATCATGTTTCCAATTGTTTGCTAGATGGAAAAATTTTGGCTTAAAAAAGAAAAAGAGTACTGTTTCAACACTTAGCAAAATTAAAAATTTTCTTATTTTTAGTATTTTGGGTTAGAATTTTGAATTGGTGACTTTTTTCTTATTTAAAATTTATTTTCACATTATCATAATTCCTTGCGGAACAAAAAACTGAAAAGGTTGATTTTTAAAAAAATATTATTTTTTCAAATCCTTGCCCACCATCTTACAAGCATCCTATTGAGCGATAATTAACCTTCTCTCATGCAACTTCCTATATTTCAACCTCATTTGGCTTACAACCATAGTATTCTTTATATTCCTACTTTTTTATTTCTCTTTACTTTTCTCTTCCTTTTATGTTTAAAATAGAAAACAGATATGAAACATCATATTAATAGAGTAAAGAAGGCATAGTTTGTTATAGGCTCTACATAGTCTCCATGGAGGTGACAACAGTTGATGCCTCCACCTCCCACCATTTTCTCCATTAGATAGTCTAAGAGCTGTTTTTACAAGCTTCAGTGATCTTGCATCAAGAGATTAAAGAATTGCTAATGGGATCAATAGTAGCATTTTATGACAAAATCATAGTTGAAGGATCGAGTATGGGGAACACGAAAGAGAGAAAATTGAGAAGGAATAGAGATAGGGAGGATAAAACATCCAAAACTTGGCTGACTTTTGTTTTTTAGTATCCTTGGAGAATTTTTTAATTGTAGACTAAAGGATGACAAGTTAATAAAAAACCTTCAAAGTTAGCTATAGGAAGTGGTTCAAATCATGATACTTTCCTCCATGCAATGGATTATGGATATACAAGGCATTTATTAAAATTTCAAATGCATGGTATGAAAGAAAAGGACAAAATTTTGACCCACTTAGACTAGGATGCTAGAGTCGGAAGAGGTAAAATAAAGAGACATAAGGATGCTTTAGAGTGGGTCTAAGGTAGGTTAGTTGCTCATTGGTATAATACAACAATTATCATGGAATCTACTTATTAAGCTCGAGGATTGGGAGCTCCTACTACTAGCTAGGCCCAACTTTGAAATCAATTAAGATTTTCTAGAAAGATTTGGCATCCACAATCTGTAATGAGAGTGAGAGAAGAAAGAAAAGGAAAAATAACTTTTCTTTAATGAGATTGAGAGAAGAAAGAAAAGGGAAAATAACTTTTTTTTTTCTCCCCTCCCTTCTTCCCAAAAACCCTAATCTTTGCATTTTTGTACCTCATTCTTCTTTTCATCTTTTTGTCTCTCCTAATACGGGCAGAAAAAATCTAAATAACATAATCAATGAAGTAATGTCTTTCACAATAAATTGCCTTGCCTCTATAGAGAGGCACTGGCTATACCTCCCTATAGCACTTCTTTCTATCATAGTTATTAATGAACCTAGAGGTGGACAATGATATTGTTCATTAGTTTTCCAAAAGCTTCAATTTTTTCTTTATCCTCACTCTCTCTTCTGCTTGAGCTAATTTCAATTTATGCAGCATCTGGGATGCAACAATTTTGCCTCTACTACTTTTTTATGTGAAAAAATAACTACTTAATTATATAGATAGGAACCAGAATTTCAAATTCCAAACCTAGTTTTAGTGTTTGGCTAGTAAATTTTAATTGGGACATACGAAAGCAATTCAAACATCTATACCTATTACATTGAATGGGACGAAGAGAAATATCGCATTTGAGAGCTCGGGAAATAGTAACCAGCAAGAATTGTTTGATATCGAAAGGAATAAGCTCTTATCCAAGGGTAGGCTTGATAGTTTTTGGAGTATTATTTTGGAGGGAAATAGTTTAATAACATACATCAATACCATTTTTGTTGAAGAAAATGTTGCAATGATAATTGATGAAGGTATAGCTTCTATTTTAAAAATTAAATATCAAATTAATTTATCTTATGGTTGCTATCAATACTGAAATTTGTTTCTATCAAAAAATATACAGCTCAGTGAGATTCAATATTTTTTTTTTTTGACTTCAAACGAGCAACATTCTTTTGTTTGGTGAAAGCTGACCAAAAAAACTTTTTTACATGATGTCCTTCTGGTATTGGCACATCAGGTGAAAAATCTCTCACAATATTTTTTTGTAGAAAATTTAGAGGGCCATTAAATTTTGGATTGCCCAAGTTTCAGTATTGTGGAGCTGTGTTCTAGTATTAAAAATGTATATGAAAGTCGCATAGTACAAGAAAACTAATATTTACTTTATATTGTAGGGAAGGAAGGATTATCCTACCATTGCTCAAAACAAACTCATGTATTTTTGGATACTTTGTTGGTAGTGATGGAAGAAGAGCTTCAAAGTTTTGAAAAAATATTAGGATTTATAACTCAATATTTGCATCTATATCGATAGGTGCTAAAATTGATAATGAAATCAATACCAAACTAGATCTATATGTATTTAGAATCGATGGTTAGAATCATCACAAAATAGATTCGCTACTACATTTGACACATATTAAATCTTTATATCTTTACATGAATATATGAATGAATTGACACAGAAATTGGGAACACCAGCTGCTCCAATTATATTTATGGCACAGGAGGAACAAATTAGCGTTGATCCGAGCAAGAGGCAATTGTTAATAGAAAAATGATTGAAAATTTACTTAAACCTGAACGATTTTCAAATATAATCTAATAATTCAATGCATTTGTTTCCTTGATGTTTTATTCTGGAGATGAAACTTTGCTCCTACTCTATTTTGATAATCTTGTTTCAATGTTGAGGCATTATAACACGTCAATATCAACATTATAAGTTTTTAAATAATTTTTTAGGCAATAAAATTCATGCGCGGAGCAATTTTAAAATCGATTAACACATCCTACGGTTAGTGGTACAAAGTCTGCTATAATTATAGGGCTGGACTAAAAATTTATGGGGATAATTTTTGGTATAGCCAATGTGGCAAAAATGATTAACCTTCGGCGCCATAGAAAAATTACAGCATTTTCACTCCCTCCCTTTTTTTTTTGTTTAAAAAATGTATCTATTGTATTAAATTAAGCTAACGATTGTTTGTTGTCCTTTGCGAAGTATAAACTAAATGCAACAGCTGAGGATGGATATGATATTTGGTAAATTAGCTTAGTAATTAATCGGTGTTTCGGCGCATAATCTTGCATTGGATACAAAATCCGGCAAATTCACACTTCCCTCTGTTATTCAAAAGGTTCTCAACATCATGTATATCTTTCATGTTGCATTTGCTTCATATAATTTTAATAGTAATACTGTTAGTTACAAGGTGACAAATTTTTTTTAAGAAAGCGAACGACAACTAGCCAGTTTACATCAAAGCTCTGGTGCTGGGCTTTCTTCATCTCAAACTCCCGAAGAAGTTATCATGTCAACCCTTGAAAAATATTTTCATACCAAGCTTTTTCAAGAGGAAACTCCAACGAAAACATCTTTAGATACAATAATGTTATATACTCTTATTATTGACCCTTTTACATTGAAGCACAAACATCTACTTAATATTGTTAAATATAATTTTATTGACCCATGTAGGGATCCACACGCGATGCTTCTCGCCAAAGAGTGTAAAAGCCAATCTAAATTTCCTTGACATTCATCAGCAACTTTTATTTTGCTGCTCCACATGTTGCCTCTCTTTTTTTCAGTTGAACCAAATCGACGAATAAGTGAACGGTGAGGCAGAAATTTTTTTTTTCTTTAAGTTACCTAATAACAAAATAATCAACCATACATCTATTTGATATGTATTATTTCATAATTTTCTTGCAAAATTAATTCAAAAACTGCTGCTCAACGTGGATTCACTGCGAGTGGTTCATGAATTGCCTTGCCCCAGTCACTGGCCTTTGATGTTGAACTAATGGAGGATGGCAGTCTAATGTGAAAGAAAGTCAAGGTAGGGAGACGCATGTCCACAGAGGGCAGTGGGAAACGGATGAGATTAGAATGATGATTCTTAGCAGCGGAAAAACATGAAGGAGATTAAAATGACAACACTTGGCTGATGAATATGTGATGAAGAAGGTTGGGTTTTTTTTGGCATGACATGGATAAGAGCCACATGGCAGGGAAGGGCATAAGAAGAGAAATTATTTCCTGCATCATGGATGTGTACTGCGCCCATCATCTCAGCTCATTTTTATGGGCTAATTATCAAGACTAGCACAAAATGAATAGAGCTCATAAGAACAAGCTGAGGTGATTGGCATCGTAAAAAAAAAAATAATGAATATAGAAAAACTAGAATATACCATGTTTGCTGCATGTAGATCAAAAATTATATTCTATACAATGTGCACCATATAGTCATACACATCGCTAATCACAACCGTTTATTTTTATGATGTACCATCTTATAAACAAGAGACTGTGATTTTTGGTATGTATGATGATGTGATGCATGGCATGTAAAATATAGTTTTTTCGTGCGGACTGTATGGACGACCGCCAGCAATATCGGTGTACCGAATGTCACTTTGGGTCCCAGAAGCATATGTTTGGGTTCCGTTATTTGGATATATCGGTGTCACTGAAACCTAGCGCTCTGGATGCCTCCCGCCTGGATCCTGGATTGGTCGAGTGGATAACACAGGGGGCGGACACGAAGCCATCACCCTTCGTTCCTCCACCTCCCGCCAATGGCGTCCTCTTCCCCCGCTCTTCATACCAGCTCGCTTTCTAGGGTTTCCACCCGTCCCACGGCTCCCTGCTTTCCTCCGAGCTGTCTCTCTCCGGTTCTCATCAGAAAATTATCTCTCTCCTCCCCACTCTTCGTCTCCTCTTCCCCCAATTCGAGCTCTAGTCCCCCCAAAACCCTCCTTCGATGCGCCTGCCAGCAGTTCGATCCCGCGTCCCTGAGGCAGAACGAGGAAGAATTGGACGAGGAGGAAGGAGAAAAGGACGGACGAGTTGGTGCTGACGATTTCTCTTCACTCGACCTAGAATCGATGGAGGAAGAGGCGAGGGATGTCGTCAGAGAGTACTCCGCCTCTTTATCTCGCGAATTGGATATTGGTATCGTCTCTTCCTCTGTTATGCTTCCTTTGGTTTAAAGAAAGCTGTCATCTTTTTTCAAGGAATGATGGTGTTTTGTTCGTCATGTTTTCTGTAGAGCACATTTAGCTATGTAGTTTTTGCTTGACAACTGTGACAAAAAATGATTTGCTTAACAACTGTTTTAGGTTCTCTAGTATTTTCCTGGCTCGAATTTATTGCCAGCTTGCTCATTTCTCAGATTCTAAGGAATGGGAGGGGTGAATACATTGAGTTCTTGGTGATATTCGCGGGTAACCTGCTACTATGGTCTGATGGTATCTATTATAGTCTTATTTTGTGGATCCTAGTAATAGGAGTTCAATGTCCACCCTTTTTGGAGGTTCTGTCTGAATCATACGTGCTTCTTGATTCTAAAACTACCTGTTTATGCATTTCACAGGCTAGAATGTTTCTAAAGCCGCTACTGTAGAAGAATATATGGACTTATGCAAGGAGAAGCCAAACATTGATCAAGATCAATGAAAGTTAAGCCATGTGATTGAAATATGACCTTTAAAACAGAATGTCTTCTAAGATTATGACAATTATAGTATGGAAATTTATAAGATATTCTAAGAATGATAAGAAATTTATACTCTCAACAAACTGGCGTATTGGTTTCGTGCATTTTTTATTCACCTATATTCGTTCATTTATGGCTCCTATTGTGAACTTAAGTCTATGGAAGAGGCTCTTGTTCATATTGAATGGAGGAATTTTTGGAGGGAAAACATGTTGGTGCTTGAGCAAAATTACCAATATGCGATGGTAACTTTCTCAATGTGCGAGAAACAGGTACAATACAGATGGGTGTTATACATCATTCTAAAATTGAGACACACACTATGGTGCCCAATGTTTTTTTGCACCAATTACCAAGGTTCTCTTGCTAGGGGCTGCAAATTAGAAGTGCAGTTTTCACCATAACGTGAATAATGCTCTATTGCTTGGAGCCCTGGAAGCTTGACTAGGCTTCATATTACAAGGTCAAAAACCATGATTGGCTTTGTGTATAGAATTGTCACACCAATCTGATAAGTCTTTGATAGATGTCATAAAGAGATTATAGTAATTGCATTTATGTAAATGCGATACTTGTTACTACAGATGGTCATGAGAGATATGGATTAGAAAGATCTTAATGAAATTTATGATATTGAAGACTTAGGGTCTTTGGGCACCGAGGATGCTTGTTCTTAAAAGGTATCTTCATTTCACCAAGATTTGCAGTGTGCACTCATATCCTGCAAGATGGTGGAAAATTGGGAGGAAGGTCTGCCGAACTGGTACCGGAACCCGTATCGGTTGGTGGGCAAGTCGGTATGGTACCGGTTCGATACCGTACTAACACAATACACTTCGCCATGTCGGTTCCGAACCGGCACACCCAATTTTTATTTTTTTAAAGTTTTTCAAGTTTGATTAATTAGTAATCAATTTTTTTAATTTTTTCAATGATTTTAAGTATAATTTGATTTTTTTTTATCTTTCTTTAATTCTGGCTTTATCTAAATGATGCATCTTGTTGTTTTAAAGTGATTCAAAGCATAGAATAATTAGTGAGATTTTGCATGTTATAAGAAGTAACATGAAATATCCTTATATCAATTAGTAAGGTGAAAAATATAAAATAATATAATCAATTATATATATTTAAAGTACAACATACATACCGATATTAAAAATCTACTCTAGTGGTGATACTTCTCATAGATATCCAGATCATGAACATAGTCAAGAGGCACATTCGCCCACCCGTCTAACCAAGCGACATTGTAGTCTTGTATGTTAATTTCATAAAGAACGCGTTCTGCGTTATAAGCACTCTCGAAATATGCCGATAGCTGAGCTCTATCTGAGGTATTCTCTGGCTGATAATACGACTGCAGAGGGGTCCATCTGAATATGTCGACAGTAAAATCTGATCCGTAAGATGCTTCGGACTGTGTAGGGTAATAGTCACCGGAAGATGATGCCTCCAACATACCATATCTATATCCGTATCTGTATGGATCATACGTTGTTTGTTGTTGTAGGTAATAGGATCCAGTATATGACTTAGAACCTGATACGTCTATTGATCCTACTCTACGTACGAGATCATCTGCAGCTGCATTGTGACCTTTTGAATGATCTTGAGGAGCCCATCTTCTATATGCAATCATATTCTCGCGGACTCTATTAGATCGTGCATCGTGGTCCCTATAATGTATAGCATGGTTGGTGGAACCGTCCTGAATTACTTGATTCGGGGCGTTTCGAGCCGTACTGGCGGCGGACCGGAACAATTTCAACAACGAAACCAGAACCAGTGACAGAGGGGAGAGAAGAAGAAAAAGAAGAAAAAGAGAGAGAGAGGGGGAGGGAGGGTGTCACGACCCCCACCCCGTTCCCGGCGGGCCGCCGCGACGGTCCTAGGGTGCGGGTAGGCATAAGGCCACCAGCCACCACGTAGAACCCTACTACCTATCAATTATCAATAAATTCTGAAAAAAATTTGGCATGATGTATGCATAAAATGATCACTTTTCCTATAGTGACCTGTCAGGATTATCTCAATACATACAACACACTACCTGTCAGAGCAGCAATCACATAATCTGTCACAATATAACCTGGACAACACATGTATCATCACAGGCATACAACTGATCTGCACATATATATATACCTGCTCTCCAATCCATCCACGGTCAAACCCATATCCACAACAGGATCTATGACTATAACTATACACTATATACAATAGAAGGTTTATAATACACCAAAAGGTATAAACCTCTATCTAGATTATACTATACTATACTATGGAGCGGCACAGCAAGCAGACAATCTCTAACCCTGCTCCTCTCTATACAATACCTGCCCTGCAATCAAAAACACCAAACTGGGGAGTGAGTATATGAATACTCAGTGAGTGGAGTAGAGAGTACTATGCACATGAGACAGAATATAATCATGGCTCGAGATGAAATCTCAAGATCAATAACAACATGAACATGAACTCAACATAGAGAATATGGAGTAAATCATCAATATCACCACAATCAATATCAACTCATCTGAAGCATATATGGAATAATCAAGTAAACATATATGCTACTCATGAATATGCTCAACAGATCATAATGCTGGAACATACAAATCAGGTGTCAATATGCTAAAATCATCACTAGACAGCTGTCGGGAGGTGGGTTTTACGCCCCAGGCGAACCAGCAACAACTCCTTACTGTCACATGCATATGCAGGATAAGACACCACACTAATCATGTAAATGCCGGCCAGTATCCAGAACAGAAATCCATCTCACATCTACATACTAAACGGCACCTCACGGGAATTCTACATCCGCGGAAAGCCATACTGCACCTCGCGGGGTCTTACTATGCCCGGCGGCAAGCAGAATATAAGTCGTAGGACCGGCCGATCCTACGCCTAGGGCCGTGTCCCCCCTAAGAAGGGACTGGGCTCCGCCCACCCAGAAGGCTACTATGTGCACAAAGGCCGATGTTCAACCCCATCGACTATAGGTGTCCTGCAGATACTGCCAAGCCATGCATAAATGCCATAATGCACCCTCCCAATACTCTACTAAAAAGGAGTATAATCAAGATTACCACTCACTCGATCATGACCCAATCATAAACTAACATCAGGGTTAGGAGTGAGGGTCAAGGAAGTGCAATACAACTCAATATACCACTAAAAAGGCTCTACAAATCTTTGAAATGGAGAAAATGAAATCAATTTACAAAAGAAGTTATTTCACAATTTGGAACCAATTTAATTACTCATAAAAGAGTATAATCAAGCTACGACTCACAAGTCTTTAAAATAGAGGAAATGAAATCAATTTACAAAAGAAATCATTTCACAATTCGGAATCAATTTGATTACTCATCAACCCCTCGTAATTCCTCTCAATGTTCCCTCAAATGCATGTACAGAATAATCAAGCATGGAGAATCAAGATTATAGAGGAATCTACTACAATATCAATCAATATGCTCAAGTGGAATCAATTCACACTTGGCGACATTCATGAAAATGAATTAAGGATGCTCATGGTGCAAAGTACATGACTCCCACTCACCTGTCAATCTGGCACAGCCCTGATACGCCTCCAAAAATCTACAGCTGGCAGTGGGGAACTTCTTCCTCTTGTTCCCTAGCTTCTTGTCCAACTGTGACATGCATTTACAATACATTTAGTCCTGTATCAAGGGCTATAATCTACGTGCCAATTATAATATAGGGAACTTTAATTGATTCAACTCCTCCGTTCCCTAAATCTTTTCTTTCTTTCTTTTTTTCTTTTTCTATTAATTAACTCATCATTTATGTATACCAGGGATTCCCTTGCATGAGTACAAGGTCCCTTTTAGCTTGATCTAGGCTTAATACTCTATTATAGCATGAAATCCCTTATTTTCCACCCGGATGAACAGTAATCCGGACCGACAGCCGGTTACTTCATCCCGAGTTTGATCCACTTTCCAGACTCCAAATTTGATGAAATTTTTACCTAACATTCTACACTCATAGAAAATTCCAAAGAGGTAACATGCATTGCTATCGGAGGTCGTTTGACCCCCTAAATAATTCGCCGAAGTTGGAACTTCGACACAGTTTTTCCGTAGTGCCGGAAAAATTTGTCAAAATCCGATTCTTCCTCTTTTAACCGCCTCTACAACCCTTATTCGACCCCTCTAGACTATATCCACCCTTTGTATAGCCTAATGTCATCAAAAGACTAGATAGGGATGGATATTTACCTTTTTCTTTTTGGAAATCGAGGTCCTTGCATAGAGGGAAAGGAGATCTACGTTTTTCCCTTCAGCTGGAAGTGCACCCGGGATCTCCTTCCTCTTCCTTTCTTTCTTTCCTTTCCTCTTCCTTTCTTCCTTTCCTTTCCTCTCCTTCTTTTTCTTCCTCTCTGTCCGTCTGAGACTCCCTCTGTGACTCTCTCTCAGTTTCCATCCAAAAGCCACAGCAAACCCCCTAATTAAATCACATCAAAACACTATTCACCCTTTGTTTAATATTATTAAATTCCCATTTTGCCCCTAACACTTCAACATATCTACCGTTATGCCATTAACTTTTGATTCCTTCCAATTTTACCCTTACCACTTCAACGTATCTACAGCTATGCCATTATCTTTTGATTCCTTCCAATTTTACCCTTATATCAATTTTAAAGGACTATTCTATCCCTTTTTTATATAAAAAAAAATATTTTGGGGTTATTACAGAGGGAGAAGGAGAGAAAGGCAGAGAGAGGCCCGCCGACGGAGGCTGGAGAGCCTCCAGCAGAGGTGGAGCCCAGCCTTCGCTTCTGCTTCCGCTTCTGCCCGGCTTTAGCTTCCGCGGCTGCCCGGTTTTAGCTTCCGCGGCTGCCCGACCTTCACCTCCTCTGTGCGAAGGCTCTCCAGCCTCCGCTGGCTAGCTCCGACCGGCCTCTCTTCCTTCCTCTCCCTCTTCCTCCCTCTCCTGCTCTCTTTCTTTTTCTCTCTTCCGTTCTTTCTCTCTCTCACCTCTATTGTGTCGGTATAGGGCCGACACGGCACGATGCAAGGCTGTACAAACCCATGCTGCCGGACAACTGGTTCGGGATCCGGTACCGGCACAGCAGACTATGCTGTTAGCATGCATAAACTGAGACTCATCGGTGAATCAAAGACCACTCTACGACTCTTATAAATGGTGGTTTTATATTCTTCAATCCCTCCTTGGCCAGCAGATCCATGATCACTAGAACTGTCATAGCTGCTGATCCTGGTCTCTGAATCTGAGTGAACTGGCTCCTCTACGCTCTTCATGGGAGTTGTAGGTGCCTTTTCTTTTTCTTTTTTCGGGTGCTGAGCAGTTGCCTGCTCATCCTTTGTGCCCCTCTCTACCTGGCTATGTTAGAAGAATGGATGTTGCCCTCCTGACCGAGTCGACCGGATAGTGTAGTGGCTTCATGTAAGCATCTCTCAATCATACCTTTGAGAAGATGTTTCGGATAAGGAATCATGTGATGATCGGCTTTCTAGTGACCCCTGTAGCTGTGGCTGATTAACTGGTAGGATAGTGGAATATTGCGATTTATCCATTGCCCTGTATCAATTCTAGCCTTGCTGGCTACGAGACTGGCCGTCGCAGAGGCGATCTTGGCTTATTAAGCTCTGGCTTTTGTTGCTGGTCCATAAGCCATCCGATCTTAAGATCATCCTCATTGTCAACGAAAGTATTATGGATCGGATCTGTGTACTTTAACTCCACTTCTTTCTGAATGCATTTCAGCCTCAACCTTAGATTGTAGTGAATACATGCAAGATCGTTGAGGCGCTTTTGTGTCAGATGGTTTCTCAACTTGTTGTGGATAAGGACGAAGATGGACCAGTTGTGCTCATAGTTACTCAAGGAGATTGTCTGGAAGAGGATCTGGATAGTTAGCCGCTTAAAATTTCTCGTGACAAACTAAAATGAATCCATCATTCAGCTGTAGAAATATTAAAAAAAATACATATAAGTTAGTATTATATTTGTAACCATCTAATGCTAGGTAATAGTTATCATTGATGTGTAATATACCTGGTTTCATACTTTTCTTACTTATGACAGCTACCGAAACTCTAAAGCTTTCTGTGCTCTCTTTAAATATTTTGGTCCGTGAAAAAGAACCGTGCTCTAATATGTTAATAATTGAATATACCAATTAATTTACACTTGTCCCTTAAATTTAACTTACCTCTTTTAGACATAGGGCTGCGACTTCTAGATCAGACTACATTTGGTAAATCACATTACGCAGAGCGATCGAATTTTCGTCATCCATATCGATTTCAGGTACGGGGTATTGGAACCTTGGGTTCAGATAGTATGCTACAGATAAAGTTCGTAATTGTCTTGATAAAATTGTATAAGTACAAGAGTAGTCTAATTTGTAATGTTCTTGCTTACCTGCTAGATGCTTGTTTTTATCCATCTGGTAGTTCCACCGCCGCTCAATGATGTCAGTGTACTTCTGGGCATCTGTCAGATCTACCAACTTGATCTGAATCTTTGTTCTCTCCATCATATCATACAAGAAGCCCATTTAGGGTACCTCTTGCTGTCTACGATCCGAAGCACTTCGTATAATGGTTTGATAGCCTTCACTATTTTCTTGGCCTGTTGCCAAAATGTTTGTCTCGTCATCAAGTCCTCGATAGTGCTTCCTTCAGTGCCAACTCTCACAAATCTACTTTTCTACTCTCGGAATTGACAAACATCTGATGTAGAGCTGCTTTTCTCTCAAGAAGGCTATCAAGTGCAACATAGTTGGTAGCAAACCGCATCACTCCTGGTCTCAAGATCTCTCTCCCTGCACTTCTTTTCATCAGCAATAGGTCCCATATATCTGGTGATGGTTTCGGCTGCTCCACTATCTGCTGCACCCTTTAAATTTTTGCAATGTCTATCAACATGAGGTCGATACCATGTGCAGCACATGAGTTCCAAAAAATAGGGCCACCACTTTCTCAAGATAGTCAACGATCTTATATTGTGGCATATTATCAGTGATGACCTGCACGACATTTTTTTCTTACCTGATTAATCACCTTCTTCATCAATCTGAGGATGTATATGGCATCGTGCACCTGATCAGAAACATCAATCGACTTATGGAAAAAATCTTTGTATCATAATATGTTAAAAAGTTGATAATGCTCTGCCCGGTAGGACCGTCCAACCATCATATATTACTATCAGTCCATATGTGGGCTACTTGTTCTTGTATAACGTAATCTACTTCTCTAGCTTTTTATTATTGTCAAGAACCTCACCATAGATTTCTTTCGGTCTTGGAGAATTTGCACCAAAACTGGCATCCTGTATGGAAAAAATGACAGATGTATAGTACGTATTGTCTGCCACATTTGCTGGAATGTGGTTGAAGTGGAACCAAGATCCAATAGCTTGCACATATCCTTCTTCTTATCTTTCTTAAGCATTAGGTCAACTCTTTGCTGATTTGAATTCTTGCTGGGGAAGGCATGTGGATCTAAATCATGAATGGTGGCTCATGGTTGAATTTTCTTGTAAGACTTCTTTTTGCTATCAAAAGCTCTTAGTATAGATGCAATACTGCCACTACCTCTACTAACGGCCTCTCTAACTGAGAAGATCCTCCTAAACTCTGGATCTGCCCTGCTGCTCGCAAAACCAGAGCTTGACTCATAGTATGAGGGCCCAAATCGAGCCCTATGCTTGGCCATCTCATCCTGCTGCCACTGATTATCCAGGCTCGCCTGTATGGCAGCCGGATCCGTGCCTCATTATTTGGAGTGGGTGCCTCCTCTGACTTTTTGGAGTGATAGGAAGGTGGCTCTGCTGCTCAGCGGTCTACCTTCGAATTTTTCTTGGAAACCCTCTCTTTTGTTGTTTTTTAAATCAGCGAAGTGCTTCTTCATCAGTTGCCGAACCTCCAATGGGCATTTTTGGTACATGGATATTTTTTGCAAATTTCAAGATATTTTTTGGCGTCCAATTTCTAACTCTTACCCGATTATTTTGCAAATTTCAAAATATTTTTTGACATCCAAGAAAAAGAGAAAATGAGATGGAGGAGAGGAAACATATCTTATTTAGGGTTGGATGCTTCTTCAATCGTACTGAATCAACATATTTTTTGTTGTGGGAAAAGGGGGTATTCGGATAGGTTGGGAAGGCCTAAGAAACTTCTCGGGCCTTCCCAACCACTCCTTAAAACAAAAGGAAGAGAGAGAGGGGAGGGGGTTCGGTTCGGAGCCGATCTGACTTGGCGCGAACTGGATGGTTCGCATCAGTTTCGTGCAGAACCAGCCGGTTCGGACCAGTTCCGGCCAGTTCCTATCAGTCCTGGACTGGTTCCAGCCGGTTCGGAGCCAGTTCCAAAAAAAATAGGCGAACCGATCCGGTCGCTCATCGGGTTTCCGGTTTGGTGGACCTTAATTGGAAGCAAACTATGTTATGACCAACTTGTATCTACAATGATTCATGTTATGTTTGCTTGAGAGTTGCAGAAACCACCTAAAAGCAAAGAATACTTAGGTAAGTGATCACCAGGTAAAGGTGTTCCTCTAGAATGATATGGCCATCTTGACTCTTGAGGATAATGGTACATTGACGTAGGCTATGTTGGATACCAGTGTCATGGGAAATAAAGAATCAATTTTCGCATATTTGTTGGTGAATTCCTAGTCAGATGGGAGAGTAAAATGCAAACACTAGGTAGACACAATGCGGATGCTAAATATGGGGAAGTAACTCTGATAAACTATGAGCTTATTTTGTGTTCCACATTCTGTTGCAAGAGTTTGGTTTAAGGTGAATATATGATTTGATACTTGTTGCTCATATTGCTTCAAATATTGTATTTCATACAAACATTCTATGTATATGAACTCAACTATATCTTTGTTGTGACAGAAATACTATAAGGAAACAATAATTCCTTTTGCTTATTTGGTGATGAAAGTGTTGATGTTTTCACAAAAATGCTTTCACAAAGACAGTTTAAAATTTTTTGAGATGTCTGACTTGCAAATTGGTTTAAAAGAAGGGAAGTGCGGGTTGTGGCTTGAAGTATCTACTGTATCCACATAGAAATTGTAAAATAACATGCATCTTCTCCTTTGGTTGATGTAATACAAGACTTGAATGATCAGGTGTTCATAGAATTTAAAATCAAGAATTGTTAAATTCATGGCTGAGTCCAACATTGATTTTAGTAAATATTATAGTGATAAAAGAATAATCATTTGAAGAGGGGTGCAAAAGTATGAGAATGTAGGTCTTCTAGCTTGAGCAGGATTTCGAAGTGGCTGTAGACCTTAATTATGAGTTCCTAGGAAGGCCAGTAATGATCAAACCCTTAAAACTGATTTGAAACTGGCACAAATTCAGGGACTTTGAGTAGGACATAATCGGGTAAGGGTTAGAAATGCATTGAAGTGGATTGTATTTTGATTTAGAGACCTGCTTGACTTGGATTGGCTCTTTTAATGATTGAAATTGGTTGACACAAATGTTACTCAAATTTGAAAGAAACCCTACTCAAATGTTTAACCCACTAACCTGACCTTGGTTTTGATCCTTAACTAATTTTGACCTGTTTGATGGTTGGAAGGATATCTTTGGAATTTGACCATTGATTGGGATGTCATACAAGATTTGTTAGAGAGGAGAGACTTTCATCCCTCTCCCTTGTCTTTTTTTTTTCCAACTTTACCCCCTGAGAAACCTTAGTGATGACCAAAATTCCAAATAGCTTGCATTTACAACAAGTTCCAATATAGTGATCAAGAATTACACTTCAATCTATTCTTGTTTTATGCATTTAAAGAAGGAGAGAGAAATTTCATTCTCTCTTTTTTTTTGGAGAAGAGAGTGGAGTCAAAGGGTGGATTAGAAGTGGAGGAGGTTCAAGCCTTTGTTCTCCCAGATCTATGGTGGATTTGTACCCATTTTAACCTATATCTCTCTTTTCCCTTTCTTTATTTTCATGTTATCATCTTTTATTGCATGCTATGTGCTTGATTAGTTAGATTTTATTGCATACGTTGTTTCGAATAGTATTTAATGATCAAAGGATGACATTGCAAAAAATTGTTAAATTGTAACCTGGAGCTTATGGGTTTGAAATACGGAAACAACCTCTCTAAGGCGGTATATGTTTGACCCTCCCTAGACCTTGCAAGGGCGGGAGTCATGTGCATTGGGTCGCCATTTTTCTTTAGTTAATATTTGTAATACTACAGCCAAATATTTTCTTGATCTCAGGTTAATTATAGAACTTACTACATGCATGAATAACATTTTATTAAATTACTATGACCTGATTGATATCTGTTTGTTTGAAGGTTAGTTAAAGATCTTAATTTATTGCATGTTATCGGCTTGATTGGAAGGTTTATAACTCTTGCTTGCAATGGAAGTACTAAATAGTCAAAAGATTAACCAGGAGAAAAAAATTATCTGCTCTACATTTATTCTTTCCATTTCATTTTGATCAAATATCTATAAAAATACTTTTTCTGATTAAGGGTGATTTAAAATTCAGTTGCTCTGCATCTTGTGGAGGTTGTGGTGTTGCAATAATGTTTAATGCAGATTGAGTATGTGCTTTATTTTGTTTTTCCTAAGACCTGTTTTGGACAACATTGGATGTCATTTTTTAAACTTGAAGGAGAATATAACAAAGAACAAGAAAATCTGAGAACCAAATATAAAGGTGTAGGCTTAGAATGTAAGTGGATCTCAGAATAGTCAAGGAGGGGAATAAGAAGAACCAAAAGAAATGAATTTTTCAGATTAGGGATGCATTGTCCTTATTTAAATAAGGGCATGTTGGCCTGTAACAAGGGTATGCTCAACTTTACCACCTACTATTTGCAGTACATTATACCATGTTGGCAGGCCATCAGCACTTTGACTCTGTAACCTTCAATGTGTGCACCTAGTGCTTCAACATATCAGTTTAATATGCATTAACACCTGCCAATACATGTTGGTTGCTTTGTTTTATGTGTTTTAAAAGTTATAACCAGTTATCCTGAAAAACCTATCTTTCTACTCTCAGTGGTTTGGTTGTCTTTCCAATTAATATTCTCTCTCTCTTTTTTTTAACATGAGAATTTGAAGATGCAATCTTCAGGCGGGACATGATAATGAAAAAAATGTTGTGATTCTACATTAAGCTAAAGGTTAAAATATCAGATTGAACAAAAAACAAGGTTAAAATATAAGAAAACCTATATATAGAATGGAGTCTTTGCACAGTAGTATGATTCAGCATCGCATAGTGTCAGTAGCATGTGTACTATGATTAACAATGTAAACATAATTATATGTCCTTACAATTTTTTTGGTCATGGGAATGTGCATTTGTGTTGTTAATGCTTAAAATCGTTTTGTGAAGTTAGTTGTTTGTTTAAGTACTTGAAACTATAAATGCACATCTTAATATCTAACAGCACCAATGATATATATGATTTATGATCCAATAATTCATTTTAATTATTTAAAATGATTTTGGGGAGGGCTCTCTACAATCAGGTCAGCTTAGGCTCAGCTGAGATCAACCCAATTAGAATTGGGCTGGGTTCTTGAGACCATGAACTTGATGCATGATCATGGGTCATGCCCTTAAATCCAACCCTAATCCACTCAAATATTAGTGACAGTGTAGTGGGCCATGGGCTAGTAAAGAAGTGGTTTGAGTGATTAGGGACTTGAAACTATAGATGCCCATCTTAATAGCTAAAAGTACCATTGATATATATGATTTATGATCCAATAATTTCATTTTAGTTATTTAAAATGATTTTTGTGATGGTTCTCTACAATCATGTTAAATTCGGCTTAGCTGAGATCAGTCCAATTAGAATTGGGTTGGGTTCTTTGGCCCATGAACTTGCTGCTTCATCATGGGTGGGGATATGCCCTTAAACCTAACCCTAGGCCACTAAAACATTAGTGACAGTGCAATGGGCCATGGGTTAGTCAAGACTTGGTTTGGGTGATTAGGGAGGTTATGTACTTCTTTTCTTCCATCCTCTCTTTCTCTCTGTACTTTATTTGGGCATTTAATTGTAGGTTCCTTTAACTTAGCCTTATTTTATTTTCGCTAGTTAAGATATACAATTGACAGGTGAAGTTCTAACTGGGTTGTTGGCTTGGATGGAGATCCATATAACATGAATGGGTTTTGTGTTTTGTCTCTCTCTCTCTTTTTTTTTTTCAATTTGATTATAAATGGGTTGGCTCTTGGTTGAGGAATTCTTTTGACCTGACTTGAATCTGAAGCACCTTGAATCTGACTCTCTCAGCCCAACAACCCATTGCCATCCTTATCTGTGCGTTAGTTTAAAGTAACTAAATTTTTTTTTTCAGGTTTCGTATCTTTGTGTTTGTTGGTTATAAATCTTTTCTTCTTTCTTTCTTTTTATTTACTTTTGTATCTTTCTGTGCTAGTGCATGTTTAAGTTTTCAAGTGATGCAACTTGATAGTGTAAATTTCTAGCCCATTACACCAGTAAACCTGACTAATTGAGGCAACATATATGGTACTTAAGCCTTTAGCTAGTAATGCCCTACTGTACTAGTCAAAATAGAGGAAACATTGGAAACAAGGGTGATGCACTTATGTAAGAGAGGCATTAAGTTCTAGTATGTGCATAGGATGTAGAAAGTTTGTACCATGAATTATGAAGCTAGTGGACCATGCAAAATAAGGGGCATGTGCAATAGAAATGCTTAAATAAGAAAATTGCTGGCTATCACATAATTGCAGTGATGTTTGTAATGTGATAACTGTTGAATACAAGTATAGCTTTGATACACTTCCTAGGATGTTCATATCACTCTCGTAGTCCCTTGCTTTCTGAATTATGTTAAACTTAGACATCACTATCTGTAATTTTAGCTACTTTAAACATGACTTATAAATTCCTTTTTTTTGAACTAAATCACATTTAATTTATACCTGCCTTCGCGATTGTATTTAAAACAGTATGTTGCTTATCAGCAATCTGGAATAATATTTTGCAAGATCTATTGTAGCTTTAAAGTACTGCAATACTTATAATATTCAACAAAATCAAAACTTCTTCAGTTGTTTAATTGCTATGTGAATTCTTGGAACATACTGCAGAAAGGAGCAATTTTATTGTATTGTATTATCAATTATGATTTATGAATTTATGATGGTCCATGTTATTTACCATGTAGTTGTATTTTTAGTCCAGTTTTTACACGTATTGTCTTATTCTACATTCATAATGCTTGTAGACGAGGATATTGAAGAGAAAAAGAAATTTAGTGAGAAGCAAAAGTTACAGAGAAGTTCAAGCAAACATGTCAGTATGTTTCTGAAACTGATTTCCTTATATATTGCTGTTTACATTTAAAAATTCTCTTGCAGTTTCCTCTGTAAAATTAGAATACGGTTGCTCTTCTAACATGGAAGGGTGATGCTAGTAAAAGAAAAAAAGATTTCTTACTTTCAGTTTTACCTGAAAATCATGTCCACTCTGATAATGCGAATGCTTGAGTCCATGACTCCACCCCTAAGTGACTCCAGTTTTTCTATAATTATCGTATGATCCTTTTCACGATGATTTTTTTCATGCCTTTTTTTTTTCTTGAAACTCAACTCATGATGGGCCTTGGCATGCATCTCCCCCTGTTTCCGACCTCTTATATGCATCATCGCATGTGTCCAAGTCTCGTTTTCTTAATTGGCTTTGTTGCATGGGACATCTGGATTTTGGTGATTTGAAAGATGATACAATTTATACAAATGTAAACTTAGATTATCCTTCATTTTGTGCAAACATGTTCATAAGTATGTAATGTATGAAACACAGACATTTTATGTGTAGCAAATGATATATGCAAAATATCAATATGTATGTATGTATGCCTGCATGTATTGCATGTATGTGCATATTCTCTATAGGGCATTGTACAAATCCATACATTTACATGCAAGCATGTAATGTGTATGATTTGCGCACCCATTCAGGTTGATGCAGACACAAGCAAGCAGGAGTGCTCAACATTGTAAGGATTCCATAAAATAAAGTTACATTCTAACTTGTAACTTGTAAGTCCTATAGAACATGGTATAATATTATCTACTTCTAATGCTCCTTACCCCTCAAAATCTAGAGGGTTGAACATTGAGAGGTAGCTAAGTTATGAGAAATGACCTGAAGTATGAACTTGTGAAATCCTAATTCGCAACCTGAGGAGAGAGATAGTGACGAGTGAATGTTCAAAGTTCAAACACTGTTGTAAGGGCAAAGCGACAACAATTTTGATTTGCTTGCTCTGTTTGTGTGACTCTAGATTGTTGGAAGTTGAAACAGAAAAACTTGTGCTAAACTCCATCATTTTCTATCAACTAGTTAGAATTAGCGGAACTTCTTTGCCACTGAATTAGTGTCGATCATACTATCCAGAACTTCTCTTTGCCTCATTCTGAAATGGGCCAAACAAGATAAATAATGTTTTCATGTTAGTTTACAAGGACAAAAAAAATTAAAACTAAGTTAGTGGTTAGTATATTGTAGTAAGTTTTTCTTACTTCTTATAATGACCATTTTGAAGCACTTTCATCTTTTAATATCAAAAATAGATCATTAGTTAATTCATAAACATTTGGAATGTTGCAGAATCGAATGTTAATTATCTTAGGTTAATTATCAAGGAAAGATTATTACCTTTATGAATTTGTACATGTTACTTTTTGTAAATTTGTGCATGTCTTGCATGTTTTCATTGAAGTTTAAGAATTTCTTCTAGAAACATGTCACAGGACTCTGTAAAATATTTTCCTTCTGAATGGCCAAAAACAGGGACATAGCTGTTCCATTCTTGTAGGCCAAGAAATGAAACGTTGGAGCAGAATATTACTTTTTGCTTTTTGTTGGGGGTATAGCAGTGGGGTGATCACTTGCAATTTCAAAGAAATGATGTGAGAATTAGCGAGGCCAAACACTTGGAAAGACACTTCCCAAGGTCCGAACCTGCAAGCTCTTCCAAATGGAGGAGGGATTCGACCACTGTAACCAACAAAAGTAGGAGAGGTACAATTGCTGGGCTAGAGACCAGTTTGTAAGCAAAACACTAGGTCTAGGGTGAACTTTTAACCATCAGCAAAATCTAGAAATGTATATCACACTTTAGGATAGATGGCTGACTGGCTAATCCTACAGTGTCTGATATTTTCAATCAAATTGGAGAATGAAAACTCACTTATATGCTTCATGGAAGTATTCAGTCGGCAGACTGGTTTGTGAGGCATGTGCACAAAGCTATTAGAGCTAGATTAGTAACAAATATTGTTTTGTAAGCAATATCTTATGAAACTAGTTGTTTCTCTTTGCTCAATGTGAAGTTGGGGTCCTCATTGTTGACTGGTACCCACTGATTCTGACAGCATTCATAAACACACTCACATGCCGAATGGGACTTACTGTTTCTTGCAGTTCCAGATCCCGGACCATCTTCTTCCAAGAATAGCAATCGTTGGAAGGCCAAATGTTGGTAAATCAGCATTATTCAATCGTCTTGTTGGGGTATTTTCTATATTCAGAAATTCTTCTTAACCATTTTAAGTAGTTAGCATATTCAGCATATTCTTTTGAAATGTTGACAGGGAAACAGGGCAATTGTTGTTGATGAACCTGGTGTTACTAGAGATCGCTTGTACGGTAGATCTTTTTGGGGGGACCGTGAATTTATTGTAGTAGATACTGGGGGAGTTGTGACCTTTTCAAAATCACAGGCTGATTGTATGGAGCAACTTGCAATTACAACGACAGTTGGTATGGATGGGATTTCTCTTGCTTCTAGGGAAGCAGCCGTTGCCAGGATGCCCTCAATGATAGAGAGACAGGCTGTTGCTGCTGTGGAAGAAGCAGCTGTTATTATATTCCTTGTAGATGGCCAGGTATCTTCTATTATAACATAGCCTGAGTAATAACGATGGATCTGTGTTTGTGCCAATAGATTTGAAATTTAGGTAGAATGCAACAAAACATATGGCATGGTAATGCTGGGAATCTATCTCAAGCATAATGTCCTGCCTGCTCCTGCTTTCTGCCACATCGCTTGTGTTTCTTTTAACCTGGTTTAGAGGAACTTTACACTGGACAGGGGACACAATATTCTCAATCACCTGCAAGATGCTAGAAAATTGTTAAATTCCAGTCCCCTTGTTCATTTTATAGTGTTTGTGGACTTAAGTATATTAGAGACAATTTAGTAACATGCTTCAGGCACCCGCTCAATTCTTTGGCCAAGAGATCTTTTCATCAACCATACCATTGTTCATCCAGAGAACTGCACCATTGGAAATTCTAAACAAAACTTATGGTGGAAAGTTCCAGGTAAGTGTTTTAAGCCTACCCAAGCATGCTTTATCATAGTTTTAAGACCTAATGTGAACCATGCCTACCCAAGCATGCTTTATCATAGTTTTAAGCCTAGATCCCAAACTCAAGCTGGATTTGACTAATATTAGTAAATACAACTTGCTCATAGATGGAAAGCTAATTTATGCATTGGCTCCAAGATACACCCCCTGCATATCATATGGAAAGCTATTTATATTTCAATTTGACGTGTAAATGTGTAATGTTTCTTAATATAATGAACATTTTAGCGAATGATCATGATGATCGTTAGGTAACAAAAGGGTTTTAGTCCTCGTTGGTACCAACCTTTCGATCCTAACCAAGCATCTTAGATTGGATTGGTGTTTGACCTGGTCGTAAGATCCGCCAAAAACCCCAATCCTGTCTATATTGGGTTGCCTTGATTGGTACCATGGGTACTGTCCGGTACAAAGTGGGATGGCTCTGGCACCAGCCGATATTGACTGATACCATCCAAGACATGCAGAAAAAAAGTGCTTGGTTTCCCCTTCTTTTCTTTACTTTCCCTTTTCTTTTCTTTTTTGCTATTAGCTTTCGAACAGGGTGAGGAGAAAATAGTAAGGGAGAAAGAGAGGAAATCTGGAGGAGAAAACAAAAATAATAAAAAAAAGAAAATCAAAACAAAAGAAAACATTAAAACTTTCTAAACCTAATTTATGATATAAACAATCATTAAAAAAATCCTAAACAATGATCATAAACATAAGAAAAAAGAAAAAAATAGATATATACCCAAAAAAGGCACACCATGATGCCAACACATCCCAAGTGTTGGTAAGGTGCTGTCTCAGTTTGGTATTTACCTGGTCCTGTACCAATATCGGCATCAGGATTGGGACTTTAAATCTATTGTAACATATACTAACATGATAAAAACACTTCGTAAAATTACTAATTGCTATAAATATTGCATAGCATTATGCTGAGCTTATTTGAACTAAAATGTAATTGACCTAGCCATTGGTCAAGCTCAACGCAGCACTATATCAATAGGTCTTGATCTTGAGCTCAACTTGATTACTTATTGAGTGAGCCCCTATTATGCCAAATATGAACTAATAGATCTATTTGCAGATGACTCATTGATTGGCAGCTCGAATCCTTGGACATCCAAATGAACTTCATCAAACTTCATTCATCTTTTTCTAAATTTCAGTTGTTAGGTTAGGATGAACCCTTGGAAACTTGACATCTCTTTTTGAGTTTCAACCTCTTCTCTAATTATATTTGCTATTGGTTTTGCAGATGGAGGCTTTAACTCTCTTGTGCTCTATCAATGTTAATCTCCGTTAGATTTGTCTTCTCCTTGGTTAATTGCTTTTCCTCCAACTTGACATCTCGTGTTTATGCTCAGTCCCATATGATGGACTTGCCAGGAGTTATTATTATTATTATTATATAGAATAATGCCTGTAAGAGTTTTAAGAATTGCCTAAAGAAAATTGCATAAAAATATGATTGATGTGGTATTACTCGCACTCATGCTGAAGGGAGGATGGTCACCTGAAACTATGACCTAGTAATTGAGAGCCGTTAGGCATTAATCCTGTTAAGTTGCATGCTTGTCATTCAATTGCACTTGATATCATTTGTGCTTAGACAAATACTGAAGCATATGTATATGCTTGCCATAATATATGAATTCCAATTACTATTGAAACTTGAGTAGTACGGTTGGATGGATTGCAAGGATGCAGTGCTTCATTAATGAGGTCAGTATAGCCCTCTCATGCATCATGTAACTACTCCAAGCAGAAAAGAGTTAATAGTTACTTTTAATATATAGATAGCAGATACCTCTAATAGCACTTCTTAAACTTGGGGTGGTTTGCCATTGAGTATGTCTTATAGGTACTTTAAGTGGGTGGTAGTATGAGCCTTCTGAAAAAGTTTATGAGTTACTCATTTGATGTGATAGGAAGTGGTGAAGTAAGAAGAAATGCTGGGCTGGCAATTATTCTCAAGTATCTTCTCTTATGCAAAATCAAATTTTTATTAATCTATTTGATGCTATAGGTTCTACAACAAAGAAGTAAATGCAGCAGCTATGTCTAACATGGATATATATAACATCCATGGTGCTATGAGCTATGGCACTACTCAGGACTCACCCTGGACATGTAATGAGAAATAATGTGCCTACTTCTTTCTTATACATATGATTTGCGAGCCTTGAAGGAAGATGTAAAAGCTGGTATTAGATTGCCTATTAGCTATGTTATCTGGGTCCTTCATTTTATCCTTGAGGGATATGGGGTAATAGGTATGACCGAAGTTTTGAAGTTTTGAAGTACCAATTTCAGTACCCGTGCCAGTATAGCCCGTATTGATTGTTGGTATGATACATTCCTTGGACACTTGGTATGAGAGGTGTATTGGGTGCCAGTTCCCTACCCATATGGACAATATGCTTGATATGGACTGACATGGTCTAACATGTAAATCCTTGGATATGAAACTTGGATATGGGTCTATGGTTTGTTGTATCCATTACTGTACCATGTTGGTACAGTGTTGGTATGGATCAGTTCATGGTGTTGACACTCGATATGGCCTCTGTACTGAGTATCAGTTTGCTATCAGTATGGTATGATGCTTGGTACATGGCTGTATGTGGGTATGGTGAACTGTGGTCTACAAAATTTTTTTTAAATGTTAAAAAGATCCGATGGTTGGTAACATGTCCATACTTGATCCTCATGCCAAAGGCCAGGAACATAGTTGTTGAGTATAATCAGCAACCTAAATAAAGACATTAAAATATTTTGAGCTTATTATCTTTACCTGACTGAAGGCAACTTCATAATAGTGATATTTTGGATCAAAAAAGCATGGTATGCCGTACCGTACCGAACCAAACGGTACCGGACGTATTGTACCATATCGGTTCGATATCGGTACCAGTACTGATGGCGTACCGATACTTGGTATGCCAAAAAAAAACTGCATACCGTACCGTACCGATACTATGCTAGGGGGCACCGGTACGGAGACGGCGAACCTTGCAAAAAAGGCAATATCATCAGTTCTCTTCATCCTTGTATCTCATATTCCAAGCATGTTGTTAAGGTCTAGTCTACATAGTATTTACATGTGACATATCTTCAGATAAGGAAACCAAGAGATAGATTCGTTAACTGAATTGGCCTGTTGCATGGGCCGTGTGGTTATCTGGATATCGGATTTTCTTGTAGGATTGGTTGCAAAAATGCAATCCTTGTTGGGCCTCTGTTAGTAGAATGAAATTGAGTGGACTTGCCTCTTCTGTCTACTAGAAGAGGGAAAAAGGGGCTTTTGAGCTCTAGTGCAAAGACAACTCAGAAGTAGATATCTCCATGGTGGCATCAATAAATCCTTTGGACTGAGCATCGTAGTTTGAGCTATAAGTGCTTTCAATTCAACTTGCCACATGAATTGCATAAACACTGAGTATAATGTACAAGTGGTAATGCTACCATGCTATCTTGTATAGTAAAATACAAGAATACTAAACAAAATTCTGTAATGTTAAGTGCAAACTGCAAAACATAAATAAGCTAGCAGTGAATGCATAATTACTTTTTATTTCTTTCCTCGTCATAAAAAGTTTGGGGATGACTATGTTGCCCTTTACTGTCAGCATGTTGATTTATATATATGCATTGGAGTCTGATTGGGTTGCCAGTGGTGCCACAAATTGTTAGAGCATTTCTTTGGGGTCAAGTATTAATCTCAATATGATTTTTTTAAAAAATATTTTATTCAGAGTTCATTGATTTTATACAAAATAAAGTACACTAAGATGTAGTCTATCTTGCTAACCTGTCTCTTGGATGACATTTGATAGGCCAGTTTTGTTATATAGTGAATATTTTTTGCACTGATTTTGCAATAATCTAAGCTTATAAAGTCATAATGTATACACCAAAATTTGAAGTATCTATACTTGGGTAAAAAGTGAGAACTTCAGCATTCAATAGTTTTTTTTTTGTTTTGAAATCAAATTACATTTAATGTTGGCTAACAAAACTTGTGGATTCGACAGTTTTTTCTTCTTTGTTTTATTTCAAATTTATTTTGTGCAATATTCTTTTCTGCATCCTTTTTTATGTTTCTTGACCTCGCTTTCAGAATTCATGGTTGATTTATTAATGTTTTATATGGTTTGTTTTCTCATTTGCTGAAGCTCTATTTGCACAGGCTGGTCTGATCGCAGCTGATGTCGAAATCGCAGACTGGCTACGCAAGAAGTACTCAAATAAATGTATTATACTTGCTGTAAACAAATGTGAGTCTCCACGCAAGGGCCTGATGCAAGCATCAGAATTTTGGTCCTTGGGGTGAGATTTGTACTTTACTTTTGCATAGTCTTTGTTGTCATGGTGATATGTTTGTGAGAATGACAAAATTTATAAACATTTAGCATATTGTTCTTAAGATGGGTTTCAGATAAACTTAAATGCTTAGACAAAAGTCTGTGTACTTTCAGAGAATCTTTTCTCCGTTAGATCTGTTTTATAAATGGATAGATTTTGCTCTGTTAGATCTGTTGTATAAATGGAGAGATTTAAATGATTGCAGATTCCTTCTTTTAGGAGCCACATGGCTTTTAATATTATGTCAGTATTAGTGAGTACACTCCCTATATGTATATACACGGTAACTGCATACCCACCCTGTTACAGTTGGAAAGTAACTTAGGTGAGTTGGATTATGTTAGACCAGCCAAGTGAACCATGACCATCAAATATCCATGCATCTTGAGAAAAGTTTTTAAATATCAATATCTAATCACATACCATTCTTCCGTCGAAATGGTGTGGTACTAGAGTCATCATTATGCATCAAAATTGGCAGCATCAAAACGAAAGAAGAACCATTGATACCAACTATTATAGTTGGTATGGTGCAGTCGGTATGCATTGACACAGAGGTATAGGCAATATGTACTGGTATGGATGGTTTTGGCATCCCCTGCTGATACCAGTGCTGGTTTCTTGTCAGAACGATATTAGTATTGATGATGCTGTACTGATCCACCAGTTTTCAAATCTTTGTCTTGAGGTATTAGTTCCACCCTCCAGTAAGCTTGACATGCCTCCGATGCAAATAAATAAATAAATAACAATAACTGTAACCATCTAGGTGTGTTGGGGTTGGCTTCATCAATTTTCACATTTAAGGCAGCCTTTGATATTATTAAGTATTAGCATTACTATGCTAAATACTACAATAGTTAGTCCACAACACTTTGTATTTGTACATATATATATGTGTGTATGTACGTATGTTTGTGTATATATATATATATATGTACGTACGTATGTATGTGTGTGTGTGTGTATATATGTATATGTACATATGTATATATATGTATATTTATGTATATATATGTATATTTATGTGTGTATATATATATGTATATGTATGTATGTATACATATAATCATTATTATAGAACAAAAGAAGTTATGATGCTTAAGATATTATCAATCCTAATATTTACTAGGAATGTTGGGTGCCAAGAGTGTCAACATTTGCACCAAAGTGACATTTGACAGGACATTCCAAATTCCGTTCCAAATACGGAAACAGTATGTGCCAACATAAGCAGGATTGCAGGACGTTTGATTTCAGAAATGTCAAGGTCATCAGTGCTATGCCATGTTCAACTCCCAGTACAGTAGGTTTTTTGTACTTGATTTCTTAAAAACTGATGTCATTGTAACACATTGAACTAAGAATTTGATCTGCTTGAGATAAACCTGCTTGATACATATTGTCCAAAGACTCCAAACTGAACATCTTTCATGTTAGGTTGGCAGATTAGATTGAGAATTATGTGCTTCATAGGTATTCTAGTGGCAAATGACACTATCTACTAGGAAAATGGCACCATTTTGATTAAATATGGCTGTGTGTTTCTAATGACTTATTAAATACTATTACAAAGTAAAAAGTATGGACTAGCTATGGTGCACAGTTGTATATGCTATATCATAACACGTGATACATTGTTTTTTCTTGATTTAGGTTGGCTTTAGGATGATTTTGGTAAAAGTTTGTTCTTTATCAAGTTGGGTTGAGATTGGGTGGCTCTCAATTGAGCAAATTAGATTAAAACTGCTAGTGTGTTTCTAACAAGTATTATTCTATATACTGTCACATGATAAAATGTACATACAAATTGTAACTTGTAGTTATATATTCTAAATAATCATTCGTACACAAATCTGTCATGTATTAACCTGGGCTCTCTTAGGTTAGTACTTGTTCCGTGTTGCCTTGAACAATTTGGCTTGAGAGATTGGTTGGCCTTGATTGAGCATTGCAATATACCATCGAATATCAATCTCAGGTTGCATCAGGTTGAGTTGCCTGAACCATGTTGAAATCAATTCTACCAACTTGTAACTGTGTTTTGTACCAAAAAAACTTGTAACCGAGTTGTTTGCTAGCCAATCTTGATGAAAATTTGATGTTTATTCCCCCCGCTTGGCCTAGAGTTCTGGTTGTAGTCGGTGCAAATTCAGGTTGCACATGTGTTGTAGATAAAAAGTATTAAATATTTGTTGCACATTGCCACATGGTTTCTAATTTTTTGCTCGATAATGACATTAGTTGCATAATAGATAATAATTAGAGGCATTTAACCAGATGGCTGATTGGGTATGATGTCAATCGTTCTCTATTTTAAATACTTCATTTACATCATCAGGTTTTGCACAGTTTTCATCTGAACTATAACATACCAAGGCATATGTGTTGAACTGTGAACATATTGTATAAATACTTTGTAATAATTAAAAACACTTCCATGAGACAGCATAATATGTAAAATCTGTACTGAGGTCATAAGTCTTAGTTGGACTTATAACATATTTACTTATTGTGAGTTCTTGGTTGTCCAGCTAGGCTGCAAGAGCTTGGGTCGAGGGTTTCGAATGGAGCTTTCATAATCATTTGTTAAATGCATCCACTCATTTACCTTTTTACTAAATCTGGGCAATAGATTAGTCTGCACAGTTGATGGTGACTAATGTCCACACATGACACAAACAAACTATTTCTCTTTCATGATATGCTCATAAATCTGAACGGACAAAACAGGCAGCTATTTATTTTGCAAGAGTTTAATAAGAGACACATTTTGGTTTTTATCTCTAGAAGTTATGTCATATTGTTATCTTTTTGATTTGTTTAACAGGTTTTCTCCCATGCCAATATCTGCTCTTTCAGGCACTGGAACTGGAGAGCTTCTTGATGTTGTCTGTTCAGAACTGAAAAATATTGAGGTACAGTAATCCAATATAAGCATACAAAATCTTCGTAGTATGTTTGATTTGTTTGTTTCTTCAAGTTTCTTTTGTGAAATAAATAAATAAATAAATAAATGAGACAGGAATTGTTCTCCATCTTTGTGCTGGCATTATTGAAATGATCATTGTTGAACTACTTAGCAAAATGATGCCTGTATACTTATTAACATGCCAACTCTCAAGAAAAGCTTCGAGAAAGCTTAAAGAAATTGCTCATGTCCAAAGCCTTACAAGACTTGACAGAGTCCATTTTCTTTGTTTGAACTAAGATGAAATATGGGAAAGGTTGAGTTCTTTAGGTACATGAGTATTTTTTCTTCACTAGCTTTATCATGGCTTTGTAAAGATGAGACAATAAACACTAGAGTGATTTCTTAATGCACATATTTCCTTGTTCATTTCAATTTTTTTAGCCTGGTGCATTTTAGTACTAATTTATTGGTCGAGGCATGTAGTATGCTTGGAACTTTTCTTCTTTCTGATGTATTGTACTATTACTTTATTAAAATTGATATGTTTAGATGGATATAATTGGCGCAGGCCTTGGACACCAGTGAAGTAGAAGAAAATTATGTTCCTTCTATTGCTATAGTTGGGAGACCAAATGTTGGGAAAAGTAGCATTTTGAATGCCTTGGTTGGAGAAGACAGAACCATCGTCAGCCCAATCAGCGGGACAACTCGTGATGCTATTGATACTGAATTTACTGGACCTGATGGGCAGGTTTATGTTAATATATGGCAATTTGGCAATTCGTTGTTTTTGCTTAAATTATACATTATTTGGTAACATTTATAACCTTGATGATGTTTATTGATTGAGACCATTAGAGAATTGCATGTAATGAACCGAAATTGCACTACTATATCTATACACTTTTACATTATTCTTCGTACTATGGTTCGCTGAACCGTTACCTAGAGACATATGGGCCAGCGACCGGTTCGGTACGGTATCGATACATATTGTACCAGGCTGAGGTGCACTGGAACCTGGGGGAGGGAGAAGGAGAGGGAGAGGGGGGGGGAGGAGAGGGAGAGAGAGAGAAAGGGGGGGGAGAGAGAGAGGGGGAAAAACAGAGGCGCACTTCGTCATCACAGAACTCTAACCCTAGTCGACGTTGTGGAGCATCAAGAGAGAGGGGAGAGGGGAGTGGAAGATCAAGAAAGTAGAATCAAGAGATTGGGCGAAAGAGAGATGAGAATCGAGAGATTAGGAGAAAGGGAGAGGGTTGCGAGGTTTTTATTAAAAGCATGGTTTGGTTTAGGAACTAGATTGACTGGCCAAGTAGTCCCAGAAACCCTGGTTCAGTACACCCTGAATCGCCTGGTTCAGGATAGTCCGTGGTCCTTGCTTCCCATATTGAATATTCATACCTCTATCTTGGTCATCATTAAATTGATCATGATTTTATTACGGCATCAGAAATTCTGTCCATTGATTCTTGTACTTGATAATGTGAGAATCCTATCTTGCTTGGTGGCATTTTATGATCAATGAAACCACTTTCTCACTCATGCTACCTCATTTAGTTTGAAGTTCCATACTATAACCATAATGATCTAGCCTTGTCCCAACTATTTTTGGGTTCAAGTTCATGAATCTTCCTTCACCAAGCATTCCTATTTAGGGCTGCCTTTGATTTTATTAATTCTGGTGATGCCCTAGCATTCATGAATATCGAATTTGGATCCATTTGATAGTTTGAAATGCTTCTTACAACTGGCTGTCAACCTAATGTCAAACCTCCACCTTTCCATCTGAGCTTGGAACCAGCATGGGCGGTGTTTAATTCAAAGTTCTGTCTTCTTTATATTTAACAAGGAAGTTAAAGTTTTTTAAAGTGTTTTTTTGACTTTTTTCCCTTCCCTCTCTTTTATTAAACTGATTTTTCCAATATAATAATGCAAGTACCCTTATGAATTAGTGGCTGCCATACTGACTGAAAACAGTTTTTCAGACAATTGTTTGTTGACTAAATATTTTTTCTATAATTTCAAATTTTAGTATTCTATGATGTGATATTAAAAATTTAACATTATTTTGTAGAAGTACAAACTTATTGACACTGCTGGCATTCGACGAAGGGCAGCTGTAGCTTCTTCTGGTAGTACAACTGAGGCCTTGTCAGTGAATCGAGCATTCCGAGCCATTCGTCGTTCAGATGTTGTGGCTCTCGTTATTGAAGCCATGGCTTGCATTACAGAACAGGTATATATTTTCTGCTAATACTGTTCTTGCTAGATATCTCAGTGATGTTAATTAGGTTTTCATGCATGTAAGTAGTTTTTTCCCCCTCATTACTTAATTTTCCTAAAACTTTGTAAGACATTTAACCGGTGAAATTAGTTCATACACCTGTTGCAAGTGTGAGAGCGCAGGTGGTTGATGTTGATAGTTTCTGATAAAATTGCTGATTGTACATTGGCATGCACGTATATGCAAGATCTTATTTTGATACATGAGGATGAGTTGGAATTGTCAAGGTAACAAAATATTTAGTGATTTGTCTATAAAGAATACATATCTGGTAAATGTAAAAATAATTAAAATATAGATAAAAATTGAAAGACCATGCCATGCTTTCAATGGATAGAAATATCATTCTTTCGTCATTTAATATGATCTATTTGAGTTATTTATTGTGATACAATGAGTGAGAAAATAAATAAGTTGAAGTTATAGCTATGTGTATGTGTATGTAGGTAGGTGAGCCACATGAAGGTGGATGTAGTGGAGATAATGCTTTTAGGGTCTACACCTATGGCTGCAAATGGGTAGGGTCAACCCATGATCCTTCTTTGTCCTGATCCGATGAGGCCCAGTCCAACCCATATTTGGATTTTTGGGTGGGTATGAGTCTAAAAATGACTCCTTTGAGACTTTGGATTAGGTATGGATCATTTTCTTTTCCTAGATGACTTGGACATGACCTTACCCATGTACTAATTGGGTCTAAGATAGGTTAAACCTTAGTCACTGGAAGTTTTATATAGGGTGTTGCACATGCTTCAAAAACTCCAAGGGCGAGCCTTGGCAATAGTAAGGTTGATCCAATGTGACTTGGGTGCCATGGATTTTCCATGGAAATAGCCTATTTACATGCGATGATGAGTCTGTGTATATTTAACCTTCTCTAAACCCTCCAATGATGGGAGCTTTGTGCACTGGGATGCTCATATGCCTTAGAAACTCCCTTCTGCACTTTCTTCCTTAGCATTTTGATGTAAATTTTCTGAAAGATTTTCTTCCCTTTATTTGCATCGGGAGAAACTACTGGTATACCCACTACCACTTCAGGTAATTGACCTGGTTCAATTCAACTCCAAAACTCATGATTTTGATGTCCCTAATCCCTCTCACTCACCCTATTGCCATATTGAGGTAAATAGGGCTAGTTATTTGTAGGTTGTAGGCTTAATATTGGTTGAACTACATCCTTGTTGATGACATTAGTGGTAGCAATCTGCATGATGACCCTCTTTTATCTCTCTCCACCTGTTTTGCATGTCAGTTCTAGTTTTCCTTATAAGCATAAGAATGAACAGTTTACTTTTCATTTATGTTGCTAGTGGACCTGAACATAGAGACATCTCAACCTAGTCTAAAATGCATTGATTTAGGTTTTGTTCATGCTTGACCCAGCTGACATGAATGCCCTGATTAGTCTTTAAAATTTTCCATGGAGTATGGACCCAAACTGAACTGACCTACTTAGCAAACGGGTTGGGTCCAGGTCTAAAACCATGGCCTCAAAGAGAATTGGGTCGACTTAAAAAGTATAGAGTTTCCTTATGGCTGCACAATCTTGTGCAAGTCCTTTTAGTTTTTCTTTGTATTATTTATTAAAAAGTTTCAGAATTGGACATCTACTAATTTTTTCTGTTATGCTAATTGACATGAAAAGTGTATATATATATATATATATATATATATATATATATATATATATATATATATATATATATATATATTGATTTTTTTTATTCGTTTGAAATGGACATAAAAATGCTTTAGCACTTGGCTTCCCAAACAGAAATTCTGGTTCTATCCATCATGAGGTGAGCCTTTTGATTGGTATTAATTTACCAAGGGATGCAAGGTTCAATTTGCTTCAACCAAACTCATGGATTCAGCTCAAATTTGGTGGCAATGCCAAAGTAAACTTAACATACGATTTGGTGCCACACAGTTGGAGATGAAACAATTGCTTCAACCTTGATTCGTTCCTACATAACATATTCAATCTCTTCACATGTGGCTATAATGTCTTCCTCAACAAGAAGAATCGATTGATTTCTACACTAGGAAGTTTTATGACAGTTGTCTATCATGAGATAACATGATAACATCATGTGTTTGGACTATTCATGAAGCATAACATATGGCTTTTCGCATTGAAGAAAAATTATGCTCGACGTCCGTTATCATTTTTATGACATCATATTTTTTCTATTAGTTTTGATAATTGCTAATGCTAAGGGATATTTGCTAATTGATGTTTTAAATGCAAGGAGTTGGGCCATGTCACGGCATGTCCCAAAAGACTTGTGAATCCAAGCCAAGACTCTATCGAAGTTGCTGTTGATGAATGCTTCCATAGATAATAATGTGCTTATTACATATGGAGATGGAGTGGCTCTTGATCTGTCTCCATCCATAGTATTCAAGATTGGAGGCATGCAAGCATTTTCAGCACATGTGCTAGGTTCAGTGAACAGCTTTGTGATCTTGTTATTGGTAAATGAAGGACATCAAACATTGTCTCCAATGAATTGGTTCAAGCACTTAATTTCAGACCAAGCCTAGACCTTGTCCATATTATCTGGCTTGTCTTCATGCTTAAGTTAAACTCATCATCAATAGCAATATTGTCACATTTTCTGTTGTAAGAAATTTTATTGAGTGAGATTTATGTGACAATGTCACGACCTGGCACCTAGTTCTTCCAAGTCTCAAGTCTAACAGCAATTTTGATGACCTGAAGCCAAACCAAAATCTATGTCATTTCATCATCTCGTAATACACAAGGTTGTTCATTATACACATGTTTTTTACATCCTTTACTATGGATATATTACAATACCCTCCACTCCTTATACAACAGTAGTCTGTAGCACCTCTTACCTTGTAATACAACCCCAATATGACACTAGTCTCTTTCTGAAGTAGGCTTTAATATGCATACTGAAAATACTTCCAACTTCTAGTAAGCTAAGCCAATAAGTCCTTCACTCTGAAATATGATAAATAGGTGGGTAGTAAGTGACCAAATATAACAAACAATATAGTACCATGAAAATAGAACAATGGAAGCATTAAGGATTTGTACTTATTAAAACTGAATTAGTGAATAACAATATCTTATAAGAGGTATCAGATAACTACATTGACTAATATAGCTTTGTTTTGATACAGTTGAATGCTTTTGAACAACTAGTATCATCAAAATACATGCCTTTTTGTGCAAAATTATTGAAAAAACACTCGTTTGGGGACACCAAGATATGCTTAGAAACACTTTAATGCACTAGGATGCTTCAAGATGCTTGAATACTCAAAACTTTTAAAACACATATTGTGATCATTTCAGTACCAAATGGTCAGTTACCAGCTATTATACTTGTTGGTCATTGGTTCATTGATCAGTAGGCCTATTAGCTAAGGGTTTATTGAGACCAACCATGGTTTGCCGTACTAGCCCGAACCAGGCGGTACGGGGTGTACCATACCGGTTCGGTACTGATACCCAGTATGGGTGGCGTCCGACACTCGGTGCGCTGAAAAAATTTTGTACCATACCGTATCAACACTATGCTAGTATGGCATTAGTACGGGGTCTAGTACCAAGACGACTAACATTAAGATCAATTATTGTACTTGCAGCTAGTCAATGGTTCACTGATGCTAACTATTTTACCCACTAGCTAAGGTTCATTGACATTGACTAATATACCTGCTGGTCAGGGATAACTGATTGACCAAAAGTTTTCACTTCAATCCATGACAAAGGGAACACCATCAGTACAATGATTAATTAATATTTTGAATGACTAGAGTCAAAAACAATCTCTTTGATACATTGACCTAAATTTAAATCCTGATGACCTAACACTTGATAAATTTGGATGCCATGTAGTCATTCAGAACACCTACTTTTCAAAATGTATATGCCACAAAACATTAGGAAAAAGATTAGACAATCATGAAAATTTCAGTCATTTACATATAACATACATGTATAGCGTACAAAAATATTCATGGAACCTCACATATTGCTGAAGTCAGAATCTATAAACTTTCTTAACTTTAGTTGGAAATAAGGATTCTAGATAGTTTGTACTTTGTAGATAGTGAAGAGTAGAAGACCAAATTCTGAATCCATATAAAACCATCAATCGTTTGCTAAAATATAGATTGCCAACTATGTAAGAACACTTACTCTAGAAGATTTCTAGAGCTTCAAACTATATCTTCTCTTTCTATAGACTGATGGTATTTTTGGAGTTACAGAACAGCAGAAAGAGGCTAGTACCCTCCTATTTATAGATGGTTTCTAAGCATGAGGTGTCTAACGTCCCAGTTAGTAGCCATGTGTCAAAGTCCAAGTTCAGCTAGGTGGCCAAAATTCTAGTATGAGGTGGCATCATTTCCATGAGGTGTAACAAACATGAGATGACAACTTAAAGGGATTAGCACGAGGTCGCTGTTCCTAAGAAAGATGAGGTGGCAGTGGGATAGACCTAACCTTTGTTATCGTGCCCCGTACTGGTGCCACTTTGTTACTATGTCAGTATGTTCGGTACGGTGCTGGTTCGGCATACTGAATGTTGGTACGCTCTCCGTACCGAGTACCACTATCGAATCGGGATGGTATGGTATTCTCCATATCACCAGGTTCGGTAAGGTATGGAATACCTTATTTGGCATTTTCACAAAGTGGCTGCACCAGGATTTGAACCTATGCTATTGCAATTGTCAATCCAAGCCTTTTGCCATTGCACCAAGCCATGCTCTCCTGATCCCATTTACACATATCAATACTTAATATATAATGCACATATCTTACATATACAAATGATTATGTAATAGGCACTAATATACATGGGTATTGCATGTAGTACCATCGGCAGCTACACATGTCCTACTAAGATGACCATGGCTTTGTGATAGGGGAAGAAAATACGATTGTGCACTCATAACATAATACGTCAAGGGAAGCATGTTCAACTTAAGCCAATATGATTGGATCTCCTGAAGCATATTTTGGGATACTCAACCAGCTCTTTGGTTGCCACATCTAAAAGTATTGATGATCAAAGAATTTAAGTACAATCTCCACATAGCAGAAGCGTTGGGTTAGCCCATAATTTAGACTAAGTCAAAAGCCTAGTCAAATAGTATTTATTAGCTCTCAATAGTTGCTGGTTGTTAAGTTTTAATTATATATTTATAATTGTGGAATGCCTTTTAGAGTTTCTAGGCTTTACTAATTATGGTCCAGGCATGTGTCTCCTCAAGTATGTGAAAGTAACTATTGTTTGTTTTATGGAAAAACACTTTATTGTTGCAAGGGATATAAAGGGTCATGTAGTTCTATATAAAGTCAAATAATAGAAAATGAATGGAAGAATGAATAATTGGATTGTTTGAGTTATTTCTATTGGAATCTTGTGATGGATTCCACTTGAATCTCCCTTCCTCTAATTTCTCCTACTCTATCCCAGACCTTCTCCCTCTTTTGCTTAACCCCTGTTATTTTTGCCATCACAAAATATATTATATGTTGTTATTGAGAATGCTAACTGGTGAAATTGCATCCGTGGCATAATGGAGGAACAACTTTGAGGAAACATGTACATGAAATGGAGTTCATTTGTTACTGATGCCCTTGTACAAATTCACTCTGCCATAGCTTTTGGTGATAATTGTCAACTCTTACAAATCATGTGTTGTAAAGAATACACTTGGAGCTCTGTCATTGTAAAGGAAATAAAATAAGTTATCATTGCTGTATTTCCAAGCATTGGTGGATCTGCTTGATTTAATTCATCAATTCTGACTGAAAGAGCTGCTTGGTTGCTCTTCTGCTCTAAAGCATGTTTTGATAGAAGGAAGGAGGCGTGTGTTGTCTGTAACATTATATCGATAAAATTGCTCGTCAAAAGCCAAAACTTTTGGTGATAAATTTCAACTCTTGCAAATCATGTGTTGCAAAGAATACACTTGGAGCTCTATCATTGTAAAGGAAATAAATTAAGTTATCATTTCTGTGTTTCCAAGAGCTGCTTGGTTGCTCTGCTGCTCTAGAGCATGTTTTGATAGAAGGAAGGAAGGGTGTGTTGTCTGGAACATTATGTTGATAATATTGCTTGTCAAAAGCCAAAATAAGTTTTGGCTTTTGCATCAGAGTTTCACTAAATTGGGAACTGAACGGCTTTGAGTTTTCATGTATAAGCTTTGAGTTTTCATATATAAGCTCTCGTTAAGATGCCATTTATTAGATGCCTTAATTCCCCTTTACTGTAATGATAAAGAACAGGGATATACTTGACAGAAGATGCGTGACCTGTACCTCTTTGTCTGCTAGCAAGGTCTGCATTGCAGATCACTCTGGTGGGTGTAGAGCTCAAAATTGTCTTGAAGTCTATATATCTGCTCGTATGCATAACTAACACATTCATGCAATTTTGTTGTATGCCTTATTACATGCTTCAAATAGTTTGGTTTGTGTTGATATACGGTGCCAGAATTTTTATGTAAATATTGTCTACTTTTATCAAGTACTTTAGGATGGAACCAAACTTCATCAGTATCTCTTGCATTTTGCTAAGAAATCATCAATATCTGGTGGTAGTATTAAATTTATTCAGTAACAATCCTGCTCACCTTTGTGTTTCTTTTTCTAAGGATTGTAGGATTGCTGAAAGAATTGAGAGGGAAGGAAAAGGTTGCATTATTGTCATAAACAAATGGGACACAATACCAAACAAGAACCAGCAAACGACAACTTATTATGAGCAAGATGTCCGGGAGAAGCTTCGCATACTAGATTGGGCTCCAATTGTTTACTCAACTGCAACAAGTGGCCACAGTGCTGAAAAGTATATCCTTATTGTGTTTTGTACCTATTGTTCATATTTTTATTTGGTTTAAGTTTACCGAGCTTTTGATTTGAGATACTATGTGTTTAGACTGATTCTTGGGTCAGAGCTATCTCCATAAGCTCTTTTGTTTATTAAAAACAATTTAGGTAAAAAAAAACAAGCAATTTCTTCGAATTAATTTTCTTTTACTGCTTTTCCTTTGGAAAGCTTTATATTCTTTTTTTATAAGGTATATTATAAAAGAAGTTGATGTCCTTGTTTCAGCTCATGTCAGAGCACTAGCAGATGATTATCACGGTTTGTTTCTTGTTCAGTCATTTGATTGCTTGTTTCCTTAAGCCAAAAACCTTCTCTTGAATATGAAATACTGCATATAGATTAACATTATGCTCCTCTTTTACTTTATGTAGTCTCTAGACAAATATACACTAGAAATCTCATATTATGCTGTTGGTTCAGTAATACTTAACAAGGTCAATGAATGAGGAATTTACTGATTGAGTAATTAATAAGTTTGGGATTACATTTATAGTAGAGATTTGTGTTGCCAAGCACTAAAACTATATATTGAACTGTGTTGTAACATGTCACATGTGCAACTTAGTTTCTTGTATTAGAGACAATAGCTTTTTAATTTCAATATCTTGTCACTATTTGAGCTGTAATTATTCTTTATCCTAATTATGTCACATGTTTTCAGGATTATCACTGCTGCTAGTATGGTTCACAAGGAGAGGTCCAGAAGGCTGGGTACATCAATACTGAATCAGGTTGTACAAGAAGCACTAGCCTTTAAACCACCACCAAGAACAAGGGGTGGCAAGAGGGGCCGTGTTTATTATAGCACGCAGGTATATTTGTTACGTTGAATGGTTGGAAGCATGACATTGCACACTTACACAATAATTAACAACCCATATCCATTTTTCTTGTCACCTCATTGTGCACTCTAATCATATTAAGTCCCGTACTCAATTAAATGACTGCCGAATTTGTAACCATGGCAAAAATTGTTGCAGGTATACAATAGAGTTTTATATAATTGGAAATTATTATTAGGTAACCCGCACTTTGTTCACCTTTTTGCATTTTTGACTTAATTCACTATTATACATTATTGTGAAAAGCTAAAGGAGCATTTGCTAGCTGCATACATCATCGAATATTGCTTTCAAAGAGTAGTGCTGTCCCTCCATTGATGAATTACCCCCTTTGGTAGACAGGTTTTGTTGTAATTTAGTAATAGAGCCCTATCAGAAATGCTTCAGCTGGCACATTAGCCTGCTGCAATTGTATTCTTGTTTGAAGCCCCTCGAACAACTTTTTTATTGCCTGGTTATATTAAGGTGAGAGAAATACCTGAAATCTAGTATTTATTATGGGAAATTGTTCCAATTGATTATTTAGAACAGGATTTATGATCTCACGATGGTTCATAAAATTGAGGACACACGTGATCCTAATAGTTACTTGTCTTTGTTTCAAGTTTCAACATTGACAATTTTATAAATGTTAGTCATCAAGCATCCTGATAGACCTTAATTTTCATGCATATACTCTCATCAGCTAAATCTAGGTCTACTGTAATGTTTAATTTGACAATAGTAGTATTGAGTTGGACCTCATTTTCTAATAGTTTGTTAAAGTTGATTCCTAGGTTTTATCAGAATGAACAGAGAAAATATCTAGGAAGAAAGAATGGATGACAAAGCTAAAATATGTACCATGTCAAATCTGATCCATTTTTCAATTGGAGATTTTGAGGAAGGTAGGGGAAAAATCTAAATATATAATTACCAACAATAAATAGGAGCTGCTGATTTTTAGAGCAGAACCTATTTGAAAGCCTCCTTAATAAAGCAATTGGCTCAAGTTGAAGTGAAATGACCGGGATGTATCCATAGGAGGCAGCAAAATTTACTGTGGCAAAGAGCAGTTTTACATGCCATACTTCCCACCTTTGGTACCTCTATGTTATTGGTTTGACAAAGACGCTTTATTTTTGGCATTAATTAGGATTCATAGGCACTTGATATACATCTCCAGTCCATTACATTAATCTATTGTACTTAGAAGCATTTACAATTGAATCATTAATATGAAAAAATAAATAAAAAAGTATAGTTGTGCAATGCCTTGGTGCAATAGTAAGATTGCTCCATTATGACTTGGAGGTCATGGTTCGAAACATGAAAAACAACCTCTCCACTTGTGGGGGTAAAACCATGTACATATATATAAGATAATATCATATTAGTAATCATCTAACGCCAGATAAATGTCCTCCTGATGTGTAATATTTCTGGATTCATACTTTTCTTACTTACGATAGCTGCCGAGACTCTAAAATTGTCAGTGCTTTCTCTAAATATTTTGGTTTGTGAAAAAGAACCGTGTTATAAAATATTAATAATTGAATATACTAGTTAACTTATACATATCACTTCAGCTAACTTACCTCTTTTAGACATAGGGCCGTGACTTTTGGA